>NC_041404.2:105433329-105438329 GCF_900747795.2 Erpetoichthys calabaricus
CATCACTTTTTCAACATTTTGTTATGTTACAGCCTTATTGCAAAATGAATTAAATTCATTATTTTCCTCAGAATTCTACACACAACACCCCATAATGACAACGTGAAAAAAGTTTACTTGAGGTTTTTGCAAAGTTATTAAAAATAAAAAAACTGAGAAATCACATTATTAGCCTGATATAATTAATATTCTAGAAAAGAGATGAACTCTTTTTACGGCAAGTGTAACTTTATATGTGAATGTAAATTCTGCACTTCATGTTTATTTTATTATTGAAGTTGCTTTTTGCCTGTCTTCAGGAATACAAAGGCGCTATATCGGCACCAACCTGACACAGACCGACACTGGAGGCACGTCAAAAAGGATAACGACAAAAGGGATTTTATTTTCTTCAGGTATGGGACATGTCTTGTTAAGCCATGCAGCTCCTCCTGTCGGTGGCCACGAAGTCTAACAAGGCTGAGCTCTGAAGTCCCATGCCTGTGGCCTCGATGCAACCCACGGGGGCTGCCATCAAGCGTTCCAGGGGAAGTAGTGTGTAGCCCATGGCAATTCCCCCAGCCCAAGTGTCAAAAGGGCGTCCCGGCCGGGCATGGGCCCTGGCCATTCTTCACAGTGGTTTTACTAACAAAATATGTTTTACTTTTGATTATGCCATGATCTTGGTTGCTAAAATGCTACTGTGCAATTTTGTGTGGATACCTAGGAGTATTTCCGTCTAAAAAACTACAGGCTTAAAAACTCAAAAGCTAAACTTCAGTTTGTAAATTCCTGTCTAGCATTATACAGATTCAGTAAGTAGATGTCTGTTTCTTAACTGTGATATGTTTTTTTCTGTAAGTCATTTTCCATCTCCATCAAATGAGAAAAGAGATAGAGGGTATGAGTACCAAAAACATGCAGGCCAATATCTGTTGTGCTCTCTTGGTAAATGGAGGGAAATGTGCATGATGTAAATATTTTCAGTTAAAAAAAACATAAGCATACAAAGCATTACATCACTAGAAAGCTATGAAACTAAAGTTTTCGATTGTATTAAATATAAGAATTTTTATGTCAATGGAACTGTAAAAACCACAAGACCTACATTACAGTTAATACAAAATGAAATCTAGACCTCTACACTGTATACATTTACCTGTAATAGCATTTATTGCAAATGACTAATAAACAATAATTTCTAAATATTAAAAAGATCACATTACATTTGTACATATTGCTCAGAGACAGTTGTGTGTGTGTGTACACAGTATCTTTTTCATGTACAATTCATGCAACGTTTGGAACCTCTAAAATAAAGAAATCATAAACATTTTGATTAAATCTTTTCAGCAAAGGGACATGGACTTTTTTTGACCAAACTCCCTTTCCAGCACATACCTGGGGGTGAGTGATAGCATATGTAGTTAGCAAATCAGTCAGGGAAGTTAGATGCGGACTGTCTTCAGAGCCAGCATAGTAAGCATGAGCTCTGTCAGTTCTTAGAACATCTTTAAGTACATTCCCACGGATGAACTCCAAGTCCTCTGGGGTTGCCCTTTGGGTCCATTCTCCTTTTAACCGGTCATACTCTCGAGTCTTCCTTTTCATGTAGTCCATACGTTGCTGACCAGTTAGTCCATCTGGATACACATTTAGCAAGTAGCGCCACACCACCTACACCAACAGCAAAAGTCAATAAAAGAAAAAAAAAAAAACTTAAATTTACAGAGTGATGCGATGTCATTTTCATTACATTTTTATTTTGGGGCAGGACCGACCTTTCGCAGAGATGGCTCTACTCCACCATGGTATATTCTTAGGCGGAGATCTTCAGGTCGGCTTAGCTGTCCCAAATGATTAAGGTAACTGTGGAACTCTGAGTCTGTAAGCGGTGGCTTAAAAGGTTTCACATCTTCTCCATATGACCAGCTTAATGCTTGTTGAACTCGAGATATTGTGCGACCAAACTACAAACAGAAAATGTACAGTTAAAAACATCTTTTTAAAATTGGCAGTGTGCAACTATAGAAAAAGTTTTTTTTCCTGGTTTTAATTTGTTCAAGCTCACTTTGTAACATTACTGTGTATGTTTACAAATTTCTTACTGGTCTTTATTTGTTTGAACTTGCTTTTGTGAGTTATAAAGTTTTACAATTTATGTCTATGCATATTACTTTTTAAATAATGTTTAAGCTTGCTTAGCTGTGCTACTGTGGTTTATTGTGCATGAGTATGCTTTGTATTCCTGGATTTAATATAATTAACTCACTTTTGTGAGAGTGTCTGTGATGACTGTTTAGTAACATTTATTTATTAAAAGTGTATTTACTTGCGTATTAAACCAATTCTTGCAATTCTTTGGATTCTTAAATCCAGATCATTATAGAACCACAAAATAAATGTTACTAGTTATCCTTTCGGTTCATTTGGTAATATTTAGTTAATGTGCTGACATGGAGGTTTGTACAGCTCGATTAGTAAGTTTTACTTATGTTTAAATGCTGAGGTAATTTGGAAAATGTGTCTCAAAGTAATCAAATGATCAGATTCTAGCCACTATCAGCTAATAAAAAATTCAATTTTAAAAATTTGATTGCCAAAAAAGGATCATTTAATGAAAATGTATTGGGCTTATTCTCAATGAAAATTTATGTTTGACCTAGATCTATATATAAATCACTCTGCTGAAAGAAATAATGATTGTTAAATACAGAAGAGGAGATGGGAAAAGAAAGTGCATGCATGTAAAAAAACAAAAAAAAAACAAAACAAAAAAAAAAACCCACAGTTGATTGGAACCTCTCTAAGCATCTGTTTTATATTACATTACTTTAGGTATTTTATATGCACAGTACTCTGCATTTATAAATTAAAGAAACCTTTTAAATACTAATAGAGTCATCAAGTGCATGGTATGCTGCTGTTGTTTTCCTCTACATTTTTACCAATTAAATAATAAATAAATAAATAAATTAATTAACAAAGAGGTGTAGGCCTGTGTAACTGTTAACTTACAACTGAGCAAGTCAGTACTGGCAAAGCAAACCTCCTGTAAATATTGAAGTTAAAGAATTTCCTGCTACAGGAATTTATATCACTGACCTCCTCACCTGAGAAAAAGTTATTTCTACTGATGTTTTTATATTTTGTCATTAAGAAAATTAAATAAAGAGAATATAGTATAAAGGTGTTACAGGTATGTAATCAAAGAATATTACAATCTTACAACATTCTAGGCTTTATATGTGATGGGAGATTACAGTTAGATTTACTGGAAC
Organism: Erpetoichthys calabaricus; assembly: GCF_900747795.2. Taxonomy (NCBI): domain Eukaryota; kingdom Metazoa; phylum Chordata; class Cladistia; order Polypteriformes; family Polypteridae; genus Erpetoichthys; species Erpetoichthys calabaricus. Next base: position 105,436,590 of record NC_041404.2, read on the forward strand.
TCACAGATCTGGTTGTAATATTTTATTTTTTGCCATGTTGTCAGCCCATGTTCCAGAAGGAACAACATTCCTAAAGCATTTTTACCTACAGCAGTGTCACAGAGAAGTCAGGACTTGTGTATAGTGTAACAGGCAAGAAACACAAAGACGTACTGGAATGCACAACTGCCATAGTGAATTTGACAGCTTCTGGTTCCATTTTGTCAGTGAAAGAGGTTCAACTGCAGTACTTTAAAGAATACATACAAGTAAACAAATAAAACACTGCCCTAACTGATGAATTCTGGCTGTTGTACACCCTACATGATGGGAGAACCACAACGTGGCAAAACACTCTAGAAGTCAATGGACTTATCCTGCTGGATGTCAACAAAACATATTTGTAGCAACATTAAAATGGGGTTATTTGGTGCATTTTCATGGAACATCTTGAAACATTTGAAAATGGAAAGAAGTTTTGAATACATGGTTGCCAATTGGGTGTACCCCTTCATGAAAAAAAAGGTTTATTCAGGAACATGACAATGGATTCAGCATTACATAGTAGCACCACTACATTAAAATCTATCAAGCATTTGCTAGAGGAGATTCACAATCTCTTCAAAGCAGATACAGCGGGGAAAATAAGTATTAAACGCGTCTAAGTTTTTCTCAGTAAAAATATTTTAAGTCAATAAATTAAGTTATGTGGAATAAAGTAGAATGACATAAGGAATTAGTATTGAACACGCTTACTGAAATTTAACACTAAGTAGAAAAGCCTTTGTTGGTAATGACAGCTTCCGGATGCCCCCTATGTGAAGAAACTAGCTGCATACATTGCTCAGGTGTGATTTTGGCCCATTCTTCCACACAAACTGTCTTCAAATCTTGAAGGTTCCGGGGGCCTTTTCTATGAATTCTGATCTTCAGTTCTTTCCATAGATTTTCAATTGGATTCAAGTCGGTTGATTGACTGGGCCATTCTAACAGCTTTATTTTCTTTCTCTGAAACCAACTGAGAGTTTCCTTGGCTGTGTGTTTGGGATTATTGTCTTGCTGAAATGTCCACCCTTGTTTCATCTTCACCATCCTGGTAGATGGCAGCAGATCCTTATCAAGAAAGTCCTGGTATATTTCTCCATTCATCCTTCCTTCAATTACATGAAGTCTGCCAATACCATATGCTGAAAAACAGCCCAACACCATGATGTTTTTGGGGTGATGTGCAGTGCCAATTCTCCTTAAAATATTGTGTGTGCAATGACATCCAAAAAGTTCAATTTTGGTCTCAACTGACCAAACTATATTCTCCCAGTTTTTCATTGGCTTGTCCAAATGTTGTGCAGCAATCTTTAACCTTGCTTCAACATGTTTTTTCCTCAGTAGTATAGTCTTGCGCGGTGAGTGTTATAGAGGCCATGGTAGCTGAATGCATTACTTATTGTTTTCTTTGAAACAACTGTACCTGCTAATTCCAGGTCTTTCCGAAGCTCTCTACGAGTTGTCCTTGGCTCTTTGATAACTCTTCTGATTATTCTTTTGACAACTCTGTCAGAAACCTTGCAAGGAGCACCTGGTCGTGGTTGTTTATGGTGAAATGATGTTCTTTCCACTTCCAGATTATGGCCCCAACGATACTCACTGTAACATTCAGAAGTTTAGAAATACGTCTGTCACCAATGCCATCAGTATGTTTTGTAACAAAGCTGCAAAGGTCTTGAGAGAGCTTTTTGCATTTACCCATCATGAGATGCTTCT
>NC_041404.2:105443329-105535829 GCF_900747795.2 Erpetoichthys calabaricus
GTTAATTTAGAGTTGGTTGGGAAAATACGTGGAGGACCACGTTAGGAACCCGATAGAAATTAGGCAAACCGAAAATTGGATTGACTCGGTTTGTTTAGAGAATTCGGCTACTTCTGATTCGGCTTCAGCCTCTCCAGGTCCCACTGTAGTCAGTGTCCAGCCGAAGTCAGCAGCACCAATTCAGCCACAGGGCGAGTGGGTAACAGTAAGACAGGATTCTAAGAAGCCAAAATTTAGTCCCTCGGCACCCAGGTCACCAATACAGACCCAGAACATATTCTCAGTATTCTGCAGTGTGCCTGTGGATACTGAGAATAAGAAAGTGCTCATAACTGGCGATTCCATAGTGCGGAATGTTGGAATTCCAAACTATGTTAAACCAGCAGTTAATGTTAAATGCCTTGCAGGGGACAAGATTTCTGACATAAACACCACATTGGATCGTGTCGCTGATGATGAAGTATCCACCTTATTGCTACATGTTGGCACTAATGATATTTCTTTACAGCAATCTGAGGTATTAACGAGGAACTTCATCACTCTATACACCAAAGCTAAAAGAAAATGTTGGAATTTAGTTGTATCTGGCCTCTTACCAAGATTATATAGAGGGCATGTGATTTATAGCAGATTGCGTTCCCTTCACTACTGGCTAGAAACCTGGTGTGCAAATAAAAGCACAGCCTTTGTGAACAATTGGGACGATTTTTGGGAAAGGCCTGAATTTTTCAAAAGAGATGCTCTTCATCCTACCTGGAGGGGATCTTATGTATTATCCCAAAATATGGCAGCAAAACTGCCTGGCTGAATGATTAAAGCACCATCCATTTTAAATCTTTAATTACAGGCTCATGTTTATCCCACCTGTCCTGAAGCTGTTACCCATAATCAATGTTGTGGGACATCCAGTAAATTTAGTCATGATGTAGACCTTAAATTACTTGATAACCAAAAAATAAGCTGTATAAATAGACCAAGAGATAAAAGCAGACCCTCCACCAGGGGCAACTATAATAGGAATATACTTCAAATTAAAACAAAAAATATATCAGTAGTTCAGAAAGTAGCATGCAGGTTTAAATGCTGCTTATTGAACATTTGCACTCATGGAAGTAAAGCTGTTTTGGTAAATTATATTATATTAAGTACAAAATCTGATCTGTGTCTTCTCACTGAAACATGGCATAGTAAATCTGACACAGTTCCCATAGCTGCGGCTTCACCAGATGGATTCACATTCCTTCATAAGTCTAGACATACTGGTCGAGGAGGAGGCCTTGGAATAATTCATTGTAACAAAATGCAAATCACTTCTAAATATTTAGGCGACTTCACATCCTTTGAGGCATTAATTTTAAATATTAAAACAGATCCCAACACAATTATAGTGCTAGTCTACAGACCAACAGGGCCATATTCATTGTTCATGACTGAATGTAGCAACCTTTTATCTGATTTGGTTATCAATTATGATCACATAGTATTGATGGGGGATTTTAATGTATACATTGATGTGGAAACTGACACTTTTAGTAAATGTTTAACTTATTTGTTAAATTCAGAAGGATTTTGTCAGATTGTCAAAGGTCCATTTCATTAGATTTAATTGTAACTTACAAAGTTGAAATTCAAAATTTAAATATTACTCAATTAAATTAAGTTATTTCTGATCGATAGATAGATAGATAGATACTTTATTAATCCCAGGGGGAAATTCACATACTCCAGCAGCAAAAAATATTAAATTAAAGAGTAATAAAAAATGCAGGTAAAAAACAGACAATAACTTGAATAATGTTCAACGTTTACCCCCTCTGGTGGAATTGAAGAGTCGCATAGCTTGGGGGAGGAATGATCTTCTCAGTCTGTCAGTGGAGCAGGACAGTGACAGCAGTCTGTCACTGAAACTGCTCCTCTGTCTGGAGATGACACTGTTTAATGGATGCAGTGGATTCTCCATAATTGATAGGAGCCTGCTGAGTGCCCGTTGCTCTGCTACGGATGTCAAACCGTCCAGCTCTATGCCAACAATAGAGCTTGCCTTCCTCACCAGTTTGTCCAGGCGTGAGGCATCCTTCTTCTTAATGCTTCCTCCCCAGCACACCACTGCGTAGAAGAGCGTACTCACCACAACCATCTGATAGAACATCTGCAGCATCTTACTGCAGATGTTGAAGGATGCCAGTCTTCTAAGGAAGTACAGGCGGCTCTGTCCTTTCTTGCACAGATAATCAGTATTGGCAGTCCAGTCCAATTTATCGTCCAGCTGCACTCCCAGGTATTTATAGGTCTGCACCCTCTGCACACAGTCACCTCTGATGATCACGGGGTCCATGAGGGGCCTGGGTCTCCTAAAATCCACCACCAGTTCCTTGGTTTTGCTGGTGTTCAGTTGTAGGTGGTTTAAGTCGCACCATTTAACAAAGTCCTTGATGAGGTTTCTATACTCCTCCTCCTGCCCACTCCTGATGCAGCCCACGATAGCAGTGTCATCAGCAAACTTTTGCACGTGGCAGGACTCCGAGTTATATTGGAAGTCTGATGTATATAGGCTGAATAGGACCGGAGAAAGTACAGTCCCCTGCGGCGCTCCTGTGTTGCTGACCACAATGTCAGATCTGCAATTCCCGAGACGCACATACTGAGGTCTGTTTGTAAGATAGTCCACGATCCATGCCACCAGGTATGAATCTACTCCCATCTCTGTCAGCTTGTCCCTAAGGAGCAGAGGTTGGATGGTGTTGAAGGCGCTAGAGAAGTCTAGAAACATAATTCTTACAGTGCCACTGCCTCTGTCCAAGTGGGAGAGGGATCGATGTAGCATATAGATGATGGCATCTTCCACTCCCACCTTCTCCTGGTATGCGAACTGCAGAGGGTCGAGGGCGTGTTGGACCTGTGGCCTCAGGTGGTGAAGCAGCAGCTGCTCCATGGTCTTCATCACATGTGATGTTAGGGCGACAGGCCGGAAGTCATTCAGCTCACCAGGACGTGATACCTTTGGGACTGGGGTGATGCAAGATGTTTTCCAAAGCCTCGGGACTTTCCCCTGTTCCAGGCTCAGGTTGAATTTGCGCTGTAGAGGACCCCCTAGCTCTGATGCACAGACCTTCAGCAGTCATGGCGATACTCCATCTGGACCTGCTGCTTTGCTGGCACGAAGTTTCCTCAGCTCTCTGCTCACTTGCGCTGCTGTAATTGTGGGTGGGGATGTCTCTTCTATGTTGGTATCAGCAGAAGGATGTGTAGAGAGTGCAGTACTCCGAGGTGAGAGTGGGTTAGGGTGGTCAAACCTGTTAAAGAAGATGTTCATTTGGTTTGCTCTCTTCACGTCTCTCTCGATGGTGGTACCCCGCTTCGAGCTGCAGCCAGTGATGATCTTCATCCCATCCCACACTTCCTTCATGCTGTTGTTCTGCAACTTCTGCTCCAGCTTTCTCCTGTACTGCTCCTTCGCCGCCCTGAGCTGGACTCGGAGTTCCTTCTGCACGCGCTTGAGCTCATGCTGATCACCGTCTTTAAAGGCTCTTTTCTTCTGGTTCAAAAGGCCCCTGATGTCACTTGTAATCCATGGCTTGTTGTTAGCATAGCAGCGTACAGTTCTTACTGGAACTACAATGTCCATACAGAAGTTGATGTAGTCAGTAGTGCAGTCAACAACCTCCTCAATGTTCTCACTATGTGATCCCTGCAGGATATCCCAGTCTGTAGTTCCAAAACATTGTTTCAGAGCATTCTCAGCCTCCGGGGTCCACTTCCTGAATGATCGTGTGGTTACAGGTAGGACTCTCACTTTTGGTTTATAGTGAGGCTGAAGCAGAACCAGGTTATGATCTCCTTACCCAAGCGCAGGCAGCGGGGTGGCACTGTATGCGTCTTTAACGTTTGCATACAGTAAATCAATAGTCTTATTTCCCCGGGTGTTGCAGTCCACATACTGGGAGAATACAGGTAATGTTTTGTCCAGCATCACATGGTTAAAGTCTCCAGCGATTAGCACAAGCGCCTCAGGGTGCTGCGTTTGTAACTTAGCAACAGCAGAATGGATGATGTCACTCGCTAGCTCCACGTCCGCCTGAGGAGGAATATACACGATGACAACAATGACGTGTCCAAACTCTCTGGGCAAGTAATAGGGATGCAGACTTATGGCCAACAGTTCGATGTCCCTGCAGCAAGTGGAGATTTTGACTTTAACATGTCCAGAGTTACACCACCGTGTATTAACATAGAGAGCGAGTCCTCCTCCTTTGTGCTTCCCACAGGTACTTGCGTCTCTGTCCGCTCCAACTGTGCTAAACCCGGGTAGCTCCACATTAGCATCTGGGATGGTGTTAGTTAGCCACGTTTCGCAGAAACACAACAAACTGCATTCTCTGTAGGTTCTGACATTTTTCACCAGCGCAGCCAGTTCGTCGATCTTATTTGAGATTGAGTTCACATTTGATTTAGTCTTGCCCTTATGAACACACTCACAGATTAAAACAAAGACAGTGTGACATCTAGATTGTAATTCTACTTCAACGTTTGTACTAGAAAATGATGTTGGGCTCACAGGCACTGTGCTCACTTGGTTTAGTTCTTATTTATCAAATCGATTCCAATACGTACAGAAATGTGCTGCCAGTACTCCATCATTATACACAGAAATGAGATATGGTGTCCTGCAAGGCTCAGTACTGGGACCTTTACTGTTTTCACTTTGCATGCTTCCACTGGGATCTATCATTAGAAAACATAATGTTAATTTTCACTCGTATGCAGATGATACCCAGTTATACCTTTCTTTTAGATCAAATGAAATTCTCCAATGCGGTCTTTAATCAGTTGTGTTAATGAATTAAAGGAGTGGATGGATGAGAGCTACTTGTCTTTAAACACTGATAAAACGTAGATGTTAATTACTGGGGGAAATAATGCTGATTGCAACAATATTTTGTCATCATTTAACTCAGTTGGAATCACTATTAATTTTATTCAATCAGCCTGCAGTCTAAGAGTTTTCTTTGTCACTAGCATGTCATTTAAAGCACACATTACAAAGTTATCCAAATCATGTTTTTTCCATCTTAAAAATGTTGGGAAATTAAGGCACTTTCTAAATAAACAGGATTCTGAGAAATTAATTCATGCATTTATTTTTAGTAGGACTGACTACTATAATGCGGTGTTCACTGGAGGTTCAAATTGTTCTTTATACAGCCTCCAGTTAATCCAAAATGCTGCTGCAAGAATTATTACAAGAACAAGAAAATAAGAACACGTAACTCCAATTCGTAAATCCTTACACTGGCTCCCAGTTTTAACATATAAAGCCTTAAATGGCCAAGGTCCGGCTTACTTGTCTGAACTTATCATGACTTACAAACCAGAGCGCACATTAAGATCTGAAGATGCTGGTCTGCTTATGATTCCAAGAAAAAAATAAAATAACATTGGGAGGTTGAGCTTTTAGTTACAGGGCCCCTAAACTGTGTAATGGTCTGCCTGCTACTATAAGGGATGCCCCTTTGGTCTTAGCTTTCAAATCCCGGCTGAAGACTCACTACTTCAGTTTAGCATATCCTGACTAGAGCTGCTGATTAACTATACAGACTGCATCTCTGTTGTTGGTCATTAGCACTAAAACATAAGATAGTTATAATTTGTTACTAACCCTCACCTATTCTGTTTCTCTTCTAGGTACTCAAATGTGGCTCTTGGTGCCATGGCCCACCTGCCAAGATGTTTTGCTTGCCTAAGGTAAAATCAGCTCTGATGGAAGATCACAGGAATCGTCGGGTAGAGGGGTCCTTTCATCGGATTGGCTGCCCCAGCACGGTCTTGGCTATGGAATGGCCAATTGGGGGAGGCAGCTTGATGGCTGAGGTCTCCAGGACTCTGAACAAATCCAAATCATATTATGTCATTTCATCTACTGTTAAATTCAGCTCTGTACTTGTAATATATTTATTTTACTATTATATTGTATTGAGGATTATTTGTGTTTTGTTCTGTATATTGTATTGTATTGACCCCCTTCTTTTTGACACCCACTGAATGCCCAACCTACCTGGAAAGGGGTCTCTCTTTCCCAAGGTTTCTTCCATTTTTTTTTTCCCTACAAAATTTTTTTTTTGGGAGTTTTTCCTTGTCTTCTTAGAGAGTCAAGGCTGGGGGCTGTCAAGAGGTACTGCCTGTTAAAGCCTATTGCAGCACTTCTTGTATGATTTTGGGCTATACAAAAATAATTTTTCTATACAAATATTAGTCAATGGCCACCGTAAACGTAAGCATGGAACCTGTGTCTCCTGAACAATGTAACTTGGTTACATTACTCATTACTTACAAAAAAAAGTAACTAAATATATTATACAGTTACTTATTACAAAATGTAATGCATTACAAACAGTGCATTACTTTTGTATTACTTTTTCCTCTTTTGTAAGAAAAACTGCACACTTGACTGGGAATCATTCGTTATTAAAACCTATTTTCAAATATGAGCTTTCATGAAAGTACCAAAAGCACAACCAAACATGATAATTTTCTTATGATTTATAAATATGTTTAATCCTTCATGCGCTGTGACATAAATAATATGCATCCCTTTTTTACATCCCTAGCCTGCACCTTCAAAGATCTGTGGTATGAACATTAGCCACTGCACCACCCAACTACACTTGTTTCAACATACAGTATCTATACCAAGTAACTGGATGAAAACTAAATTGACACTATTAGTGTGTTTCTGTTGCCGGACTGCATGTGGCACAATCTTTACTGCTTGGCTATGTGAATGAGCCTTGCAAAGGTGGTGAGTAACAGTAGGTTTGCTTCTTGCCTTATACCTAGTGATACTGGGTGTGATAGAGGGTCTGCAGCTTAGCAACCGGTGGTCAATTTAAATAAATAAATAATTACATAAATAGTTGGCTCACTTTCTGTGGGTGTGCATGTTTGTGTGGCTACAGGAGGTTGGTGGAGTGATCGAGACAGGGCGTACCTGCACATGATGGTGTAGACTGTCTTGATCACTTCATTAGCTTCCTGTGGTTTGCAATTGTGGTGCTGCACCCACGGAGGCATATAAGGGGGAGTCAGATAAGAGGAGAGGGGGAGAAAAAAAAAGCTGGAGAGAAAAAAGAGGCCGAAAAAGAAAGCAGGTGAAGGCAATTTGGTCAGCTAGTACGCCGGAGTGGAGGCAAGTGGCCAGGACCCCACGGAGGAATGTGCAATTGACGTTTGTGGGGTAAATCAGTTCCCTGCTGAATAGCAGAGGGATAGAGGGAAGAGGGATGAAGTGATGTCTCCCTAGGGCTCCAGAAGGCACCAGTGTTTGGACATGAGGAAGACGTTAGAAGGCAGCTTGGGGTGTCACAGCAGATTCGCCTCTGGAGGCAGTCGTGGCTAAAGCTGTAGAATGAAGGGGCTGCAGTTGCCGACATCTCTGCTGACTTTGAGACCTGAAACAGGGCGAGTCAGAGAGACAACTGAAGGAAGATGTGCTAGGCTGAAGGAGAGAGGGAGATAGAGGTAAAACACATGAGAGGCAGGACTCTGACTGGCAAGAGGATAAATGCTGTGGCTGAAGGAAAGAAAGAGAGAGGTATAGCATGGATGCCTTGTGTCAGGGATTTTACAAAGGAATCCTGACTTAGTTTAAAACCAATGGTAAAAGCAATTTATTGCTTTGTTTCTATTCTTCACCATGGACACCTGAATGATTATATTCATTGGATTACTTATTATGGAGAAAAGCACTGCACTACTGGTACTGTTTATTTAACTTTGTTTTGAATTTGTTTAAATAAAAGCACCTACACTTGTACACCCATCCATTGTCGAATGTGTGTGTCCTCACTTGGCCCATCCTTGGTTATATTATTGACAGTGCAGGTTCAGGAGGCTCCCAATATTATTTGTTGAGAGTGGAGCCAACCTGTGATAATGATAACACATGTATTTTTACATTGATATAATAAGACAGAGTGCCAGAATGAATGGTACTTCACTAGGCCCTTAAGCAAGGCCCTTAACCTGCAACTGCTCCAGGGACACTGAACAGATATGCTGACCCCAAGCTTCTCTCTCTTTCTTTGTACGTCACTGGAAAGTAAGTTGGGGTATGTGAAAAATGACAAGTTTCTAATGCAAGAAATTGTATATGGCAAAATAAAGTGAATTATTATTATAAGTATTGTTTTAGGTTACTCATTACTTTAAAAAGTAATCAGACTACATAACACATAACTTTTAATGTGTTACACTAACAGTTCTTTTGAGATTGTGCTGCTAAGCACAACTCGTCAACACAAATTTACAAATTTCTGAAATACTGACACAGATTATTTCAACCAGGGGAAGGAAAAATGAGACTTCCCAAGTATTTGCCAAAGGAAATTTATCTTTATGGATACTTCCACTGTGGCTGCTACATGTGTGTATGAAGCAAATAATAATAATAATACATTTTATTTGTATTATTAATGGTCAAATAATCAGATCAGTCACAGAAATATCTAGGGGTTTAAACACAGTTTCTCTGAGACCATTAAGGTATACACATTATTTTTGAAACCAGGATCCTGTGAATAGCTGGGTTATTTAAGTACATGTAAATACACTCAGTGACACTGTAACTGAGACAACAGGTAAAAAAAACAAATAGCAGTCAGTACATACTTCTCTACTTTTCTTTTTATTATATTGCTTTCAATGTACAAATAATCTAAAACGTTTCTTTCTTGTAGCAGAAGTTTAAAAATGAGAATTTCACAGCTGGTCTCTCTAGTTGAAAGGTTAAGTTTTAAAAGGCTGACTTCTGATCACGACTGAAACTATCCAGGCAAAACACACACAGTTTCTGAGATGATGTGCAAATGTGAGCTGATGATATGAAGATTTTAAAAACATTGCACAGAAATGCACTGTGCAACACAACTAAGATTTGAAATTCATTTTGAATAAACTTTAAAAATTTGGATCAACATGACAGTCCAACAAAACACTCAAATTATTTTTTAATATTATCTCCACAAATTTAATAATCTTCAAAAAAAAATTTGCAGCTCAAAATTTATTTTACATTGCCTTGTATGTGAACTGATACATGTACATGCAAGAAACCTCTAACATTTACATTTCCTTTCATGCTTTTGGAATGTACAGATATGAGAAGCACTTCAAAAATCAGTGATCTTTCCTACATGCCTTACTAAAGGTCCCCCAGCTACCACTGCTTCCAGCATTAACCTAAAGAATTAAGTTCTGATGCCACAAACGTTCTGTACCATTGTTGCTGCAAATATTTGTTAGATCTGATAAGAAAAAAAATTCTTTGACCACTATTCTTAGTTGACACTTATTCACAGTTATATGTTGAACAATAATGGGTTGCCATGTTTTGATCTGGCCTGGGAATTTACCCGAATACCACAATACCAATGTAGTGCTGGGCAATGGTTTTGGTGAAATACATAAATCACTTGCCCAGATTTCACTCTTACTAGATTCATAAATAGGATTCTCCATATAATTTTCTATAACAATGTCATTAATTTATATAAATCTCCCATGGCACAATAACAAAGTTAATGTGTTCAACACTCTACATCTATTCAATTCATACTGTAACCACCTCTTACATGTCAACTGTGTGTCTACCCAGCAAGGACAGAAAGAGACAACTTTACTAGAACAGCCTTACATATCAATAAGTGAAACTGAGACAATGACCAGACAAAAACTGTGAGCAAGAAAAATGACTATCTTAACCAACCAATCTGTAATAGCATTACAATTTTCAATCACTGTTGCTGATGTGTTTCAAAGAAAGAGAACAAAATCAGGACATAAAATTATGTGTCACTATTCAACAAAAAATAAATATGCACAGCGGCTCAGCCTTCAACTGTATAGCCTAGCCTCATCATCCTGTGGGTAGGGTAGAGTTACAGAGAATTAGATGGTTTACCTGGGTGATGAGAGACTGGGTGAAAGGAATTGCTGCTGCTGCCAGTGACCGCCTCTCTCCTTGCAATAAATCAGAACTGATCACATCCTTTGGGCTTATGATGTCCCAGTCCTCCAGTAATGGGCCTAACAATGCAAAAGCAAAGAATAACCAATAATATACATTTACCATGATTTGTAAAACCTGTTTAGCACAATAATATACTTACAGTAATCAGCAATTTAAAATTTTGTTGAATTGTTGTGTCACACTATCATGACTGTTAGTGGTCTAGTTTGACATTCCCAGTGACTTAATCAGACTGGTCTATGACTCACCATGATAACATCAAACAGGTCTGATTTTGTGTTAAATAGTAGGGACAGGCTCAATCATGTGCAAGGGCTGACATCCAATTTAAACTCACCAGAAAAAACAAAGCCAAACAATGTGGTCTCAAAAAAAGAAGGAACACAAGAATGTACAGACAGAAGGGAGGTGTTTCTCGAATTTGTCTTACTAAGACAGAATTGAGAAAGGAATATAAAAGTTCCAAGATTGAAGCTGAATACGGCATACCGGGAAAGCCTTTTTACAAGAATTGGTGCTGTTATGAAGTATGTTATTGGCCATAAGAGTGTGGGACACTACTGATACTTTGGAAATGTAAAACTGTGCTGAATCACTGCACAGAGTTGTACAATTTGTCATGTCCTGCAATTCCTAGTCCTGTAATCTGAGATTCTCAAGGTGACAAAATCCAGCAAATGTGGTCATCAGGTTTGACATCCCCTCTAATTATAAATCATGAATTGTCCCGTCATCTTAAGGCAAAACACAAAATGAGAGTCAAGCTCATGTCCTAACATTAAAATCTTCTTGCATAACTCTTGTCTTGCTCTAACGTTAGAAATAAAGAGAAAAGTATAAGAGCACATATTAGGATAAAATTAAATTGGGTTCATGCCACCAGCTATACACAGGATGGCCACAGTTAAATAACACGAAATGAGATGCTTGTAGTAAACAATAAACTAAATTGGGGTAAAAGAGACATAACTGCCAGAATGACAAAAACATAACACAACCAGAAACATCAGTAAAAACTGGCCAAAAATTAAACAAACATTTCAAATGAAGAAAAACTTGATAATTGTGCAATAAAAAGCACAAAGCTGGATCCTTCTAGGCTACATTCATAAATAATTTTCCTCAGTTAAAAATAATGCATTTTAAATAAATGGGTGTACTCACTATCCTCGGCTGGTTTGATGTCAATCTTAAGTTGAAGGCAGGGCTTTGACGCACTGACAAAGGCCGCATCAAGATCCCAGTCAGAAAGTAGAGAGAGGTATACCTCTGAACCCTGTCTGTCTCGAGACAAATAGCTGATGCCAAAATTCCTCTTCCTTTTTCAGAACGTAACAAAAAAAAATGTAATATTCATTTATAAGAGATTAGACATAACTGTTACTATTACAGATGTTCAAAAATGTTACCAAAATGCAACTAAATGAAATAAATTGCATGGAATTAAAATAGTTCAATGCTACAGAGAAAATATTAAAAGTTTTTCACATATGTAAATATAAAACACACATCCTGTGTTTACTAACCCTTGTGGTAACATTTTTTTCTCCTTCTCAACTCCTTTCTGGCTTTTCATGTTTTATATTTTTTTACTGTGGAGAGTTTAGGAAAAGATTTGGGGCAAACAGCTAACCTGAATAAAATCCAGAAAATGGCCATTAAACCAATTAGAGTGATTCTGATGAAGATTGCCATTGGTTTCTGCAATCCTGAATGCTTTCATAAAGAAATATTACATTCGGAATCCATCTACTGTTATGCATCTAGCAAAATTAAAGGTAAGCCATTACACTAGCCATGCACAAACCACTTATATTCACTTTTAACAGCCACAGTAGTCCTCCCTGTTTCCAAATGTGGGATTGGCAAAGTGGCCAATTTGATTACTTTAGTCCTCCCTACATTTAAAAGGAAACTCAGAGAGAGGATAACAAAATTTTAGGATCTCTATTCACAGACCCAACACCAGACATGTTATACTCCACCAATTTTGTTGGCTAAAATATTTTTAAACAAATATTTCAATAAAAATCAGAGTAGTGCATGAAAAGGAAACATGCTCGAACAGAATTAAGCTTTTGAATTAAAGACAGGACTCTTGACCAATGAATGAGTATAGAAGGCAGATTTTCAATTCAAAAGCACAATCCTATTAAAACAAATAAAATATCTGCTATCGCGACAAACCACACTGGGAAAGTAACAAATATTTTTAATTTCTGATGGAATATTCTTACATAAACTAAACAAAATTATTAGCTCAAGACTATTAACTGCAGTCAGAAAAAATAGATGGACTCACCTTTCAACATTTTATTGAAAGTACACAGTTAGTTAAATTACAGAATATGTAAAAAAAGAACAAATCTGTTTATCAGACTGGAGTCTTAATTTAATACTACTAGTCCACTATATTTCCTATTTTGTCTTTCAAAGCTTGCTTAATAACAATATCAAATCAAAAAAAAAAAAGCTGGGACAATATGGAAAATGCAAATAAATAAAAATGCAGTGATTCTTAAATTTACCTTTGACTTTTATTTCATTGCAGAAAGTATGAACCCAAAGTATTTAATGTTTTTGTCTGGTCAATTTCATTTCATTTGTTAATATACTATACATCCAGTCCTGCATTTCAGGCTTGCAACATATTCCAAAAAAAGTTGGGATGGGGCAAAATAGGGCCAGTAATGCAGTAAAAATAATTAAATAATGATATTAAACAGGTGATGTCAACAGGAAATTGTAATCATGATTTGGTATGAAAGCAGTATCCACAAAAGGCTGAACTTTTGAGGAGCAAAGATGGGCAGAGGATCTCCAGTTTATCAACAAATGTGTGAGAAAATTATTGAAATGTTTAACAACAATGTTCCTCAAAGAAAGACTGGATGGGATTTGCATATTTCTCCCTCTACAGTGCATATTATTGAACGATTCAAGGAATCTGGAGGAATTTTAGTGCATAAAGGGTAAGGGCGCAAGCTCAAGATGAATACCTGTGATCTCCTATCCCTCAGAGGGCACTGCATCAAGAACCGTCACACATCAATAGCTGATATAACCACATGGGCAAAAGATTTCTTTGGCAAATCTTTGTTAAGCACTATAATACAGAGTTTCATTCATAAATGCCACTTAAAACTTTACTGTGCAAAAAAGAAGCCTTATGTTAACCATGTCCAGAAGAAACATCTCTGGGCTCAGAAGCATCTGGGATGGACCATCACATAGTGGAAACATGTATTGTGGTCAAATGAATCAGTATTACAGATCTTTTAGAAAAAAATGGACACCATTTGCTTCAGACCAAAGACAAAAGGACCATCCAGACTGTTATCATCAACAAGTCCAAAAGCCAGTGTCTCTCATGGTACATGGTTGTGTCAGTGCCCTTGACAAAGGTAATTAATACTTCTGTGGTGGAAGCATTAATGCAGAAAAGCCCATTGAGATTTGAGAGCAACATATGTTGCCTTCAAGAGGACATCTTTTCCAGAGATGTCCATGCATTTTATACAAGACAATGCAAAACCACATTCTGCACACATTACAAAGCATGGCTGTAGAAGAAGAGGGTATGGGTACTGGACTTGCCTTAATGCAGTCCTGACCTGTCCCCAGTAGACAATACGTGAAGAATTTTGAATCGAAAAATGTGACAAAGACAACCCCATAATGTTGTACACCTTAAGACATATTTGCAGAAAGAATGGGACAAAATAGCACCTGAAATGCTTTATCGCTTAGTATGCTCAGTGCCAAAACATCTTTTAAGTGTTGTAAGAAGGCATGGTGAAATTACAAGGTGGTGAATGCTTTACTCTCCTAACTCTTTTTGGAATATGTTGCAGACCTAAAATGCAGGAATGGATGTATATTAACAAATAAAATTAAATTCACCAAACGAAACATGAAATATCTTGGGTTCATGCCGTCCCAACTTTTTCTGATTTGGGGTTGTATTATGGCCACCCCCAAAATACACTTCCATGCCACTTCTACTAAAATGACTTATTTCATATCTGAGACAACATGCTTTAGACTTCTGACAGACTATCTGCATCAGTAAACTCGGTTATGGATACAGATTTTATATTAAAAGCTATACATGGTATAAGAATGATTTTGCAGCACTTGCAGTTAAACATTATACACAAGGTTTCTAACTTACCCATTAAGATCAAAGGCTCTGATCAATATGTGTTGCAAGACCTCGAGGGAAGTGATCTGAGGGTCCACTGCAAAGGTGCGGAACTCCGGCTGTTGGTAGCCTTCACACTTCTTCAGATAAGAAAAAAAAAAAAAAAAAAAAAAAAAAAAAAAGCTTTAGCAATGTCAGTTGTACTTGATATGTACATATAAGTGCATTTCCTTACACTTTCACTTTGGATTGGTGGGGTGTGGACCTATATATATATATATATATATATATATATATATATATATATATATATATATATATATATATATATATAAACATTGTGTGAATCAACAACACTTTCCATGCACTAAGACCATCCCTCTTTAACACAATGACTTCATAACTAATTACATTCAATATACATTAGGCTGTATATATAATATATAATATATATATATATATATATATATATATATATATATATATATATATATATATATCTATATATAACCTATATATATAATTCACTAAGCCAGAAGACAAGTAGCCAACCATGGAAAGCACGCCAGAAGGGGCGTGGATTCACTAAACCGCCGAGAAGTAAGACGCCAATAGCGCACGCAGGAAGAAGCCACGCCCACCAACTCTTAGACCATTGGATACGACGAAAAAATTACAGCCACGCCCACCAACTTGGACGCGATGCCTCGATAAACATGCCGTCATTTCTGTTTGTCTGTGCCACAGGCCACTTGCAGCTCTGAGCCACGTTGACTTTTCATTAGTCAACCTCAGTGGAATCTTGGTTCACACAGAGGCAGCGCCAGAGAGAGACAGAGGCACACACAGGCAGCGCGAGAGAGAGAGCCGCGCGCACACACAGGCAGCGACAGAGGCAGCGCCAGAGAGACAGAGGCACACACACACACACACACACACACACACACACACACACACACACACACACACACACACACACACAGAGGCAACGCCAGAGAGAGACAGAGGCATACACAGGCAGCGCGAGAGAGACAGCCGCGCACATACACACAGAGGCAACGCCAGAGAGAGACAAGCGCACACACAGGCAGCGCGCGAGAGAGAGCCACGCACACACACAGAGGCAGCGCCACAGAGAGACAGAGGCACACACAGGCAGCGCAAGAGAGAGCCGCGCAATCCTTTAAAACTGAAGTTAAAACACAATGAAGGAAGCAGTCTTTAAAAACCAATAAGCCCTGTGCCTCTTTTTCATTAGCGTCTCACCTGCTTCAGGCCCTGCAACAGTCGAGACGCTCTCCCTGCAGCTGACCTTCTCTGTGCCTGACTCCACTACTGTCAGTCGCCTGATTAAAAATGGCCTTTTGAAGGTGAGCTATGGACCCGCTATACCACAGGAACACATTGCCTTCGAGCCTGCTCTCGCTCACTCTAATGTACCGGCTTTCTCTGTCTCTCCTCACTCGCTCACACACTGCACAGGGGAGAAATGCCCGAAGCACGAGTCTACCCGGAAACCGTTTCAGCCACACTTCCACGCCCCTCGCTACACTGTGAGTGTGATGATTATTTATTTAAAAATGGGCTTTTGAAGGGGTGCTGTGGACCCGCTATACCACAGGATCACCTGTGACATTGCCTTGACATTGTTTTCCTTTTATTTATAATCCTGTTGAGCAGATCAGACACCCAGGCAAACAACACTGAATAATCAATAGCTCCAACTACTTTGCCCGACCCCACTCCTCACCTGAGTCGGTTTCGTCTCTGTTCAGCAGTGTTTGCCAAACTCGGTCCTGGTGAACCCCTGTGGCTGCAGGGTTTTGTTCCAACCAGATTCCTAATCATTAATGCCGGTGAAACTCATCCGGGATAAGTCGGTTTTTCAAACGCAGCCGTGTAGCAGATTAGTCTAGCAAGATGTAATAATCCGAGACGAATGCGCGCCCTCACGCTGAGTGAAAAGCTAATATATATTGAGTCTACAAAACATGATCAGCAAGTCTTTGATAGGCTACAACAAAATGATGAAAGAACGGGCGCTTTTTTTTCACACAAGCTGAGTGGGTGGGTGTTAGTTAGTTAATTAGCAACTCGAAGGATTTCAAGATATAATATACACAAGAGGTAACACTGCAAAAGCGGCCCAAACCAGAAAAGACGGCTGGCAAATTAAACGCGTGTGCATTGTACTTACTGAAAGCAGCGTTACGGATTTTGCAAATGTTCATTTTTTTCCCTCTGCTTAAAAAACATTGAAAAAGCGGCACGGATTGGTTTGCAGTGTGTAAAACAGTTTGTTTGTCGCGGATAATTTGCTATCCACACAGGGAGGAACCGCAAAGCGAACCCACAATCTTCCACTGTCTCCTTACTGCAAAGCATCCGTACTACTACAGTGCCACAAGGCAGTTAAAGAATGCACCGGGCCACATGTTCATTTTTTCCCCTGTGCTTAAAAGACATTAAAAAACTGTTTCTCAACTGTGACTCCGGAACAACTCAGTACGCGAAATGCGGCCAGAACCGCAAACAACAATGAAAACTCTACGTGACTCACAGGTAATGATGGGCCGCTCGATACTCAGGTTTCGACACTGTGTCGAGCTTTCGAAGCACTGCAGATTTTAATACTTGATCGAATAATGACATCTGTGATTTAAGGATTTCACATTTTCTTTCTCAAATGTGCTTACCTATATCATGGCAAAGTACAGGGATAAACCTTTATTTTCTGTCTACTCCGTTTTAATTATGACAGTCCAAAGAAAACATTTAAGGCTATTAAATGTGATCTCAAGAAAAGATCAGGGTTAATTATAATACTAATAACAGGAGCGATTATAATGATACAGTGCAAGAGTAAATACTAATTGAAAGAGCCGGGAATGCACGAGGTGAGGCGTCTTATTTTGTTTAACTCTTGCTATCGTATAGTGCATTCTGCCTGTCGGCGTTAGTTATATTTAAATTTTTTAGACATCACACACTACAAGCTGCTGACGAACCCTTCTCTTCGTTGTCAGTCTGTAGCTACGAAAAAATAAAAGCAATACGACTTTCAACAGATGTCATTGAAGTGTATCGTAAGTTTCTGTAACATTAATAAAAATGGCCAGGAGGTGTCACGAGAGAGGTGAGTGTCAAATGCTTCGAAGCTTCGATACGATTTCCGACACAATTGCTTCAAACGTGTTGATGCTTCGCGAGGCTTCACCCCGCCCATCACTACTCACAGGTTACTGAACGAGAAATCAGCAGACTAGCATGACGGATGGGGCGTAATGGGCGTCCTTCCCCTCTCCTCCGGATTTTTCAAATGTTAATTTTTTCCCTGTGCTTAAAAATCATTAAGAAAGCGGCCTGATTATGCGGCGTATGGTACGCCGCGGGTTGGCTAGTACAGTATAATATAATATATATATATATATATATATATATATATATATATATATATATATATATATATATATATATATATATATATATATATATATATACATACACACACACACACACGTACACACACTGTTGCAGGAGGCTGGGGGACAGACCCAGCCGGGACGCCTGGAAGGACTGAGAGGTGGCGCATTAGTCCTCCGGGCCACAAGGGGGCAACCGCCCTGGGTCGGAAGAGGGCTACGGAAGGGGAGCAGTGAGGCTCAAGCTCGTTGGGGCCCATGCCCACCGCCAGGGGGCGCCCCGAGCCTCATGGAGCCCGGGACACTTTTACTTTCACCACACCTATGGACGACGATCCCTTCAGGGACACCCAGAGTGCTTCCGGGTGCTCTCCTGACACTTCCGCCACACCAGGAAGTGTCGTCTGGCAGAGCACCTGGAGCTCATCTGGGTAAGGATAAAAGGGGCCACCTCCCTCCAATCAGTGAGCTGGAGTCGGGAGTGGGAGCTGGACGAAGCTCCCGTGGAGAGAGGAAAGGCGGTCCAGGGACAGTGAGAGAAAGGCCCGTAAGAAAGGTGATTTGGGCGAGGAGCACAGTGTGTTGTGCGGGACTGTGTTGTGTGTTGGAAAAAATAAACATGTCTTTTATAAAGATACGGTCTCTGTCTGATGGTGTCCGGGCAAGTCTCACAACACATACACATATTATATATATATATATATATATATATATATATATATATATATATATATATATATATATATATATATATATATATATATATATATATACACATGCAGTATACATACATACATACATATATAAAAGAAGTATTACACAGCCCACAATAAGAAACATGTTTACATACTGAGGAAAACAGGGAGGGGTACTCTTGAGTTGCCTCTTAATGCAAATAATTCTACGGAGGACAAGTAATGTAAAAAAGGCATAGTTATTACAATATGTAACACTGGCTAGGATAAACATAAGGAGCAAGAGAGTATACCAATAGAAAGGAAACCCTAAACAGCCTTCCTAAAAATGTATTTGAACCACTGTCTGACAGGTTATGAACCTTGATCAAGTACCCACCAAAGTAAAAGTAAAAGTAAAACCAGTTTCTCCTTTTCTCCCCTGTAACATTAAGCAATGCCTCTGGATTCCCTTCCTTCTGATAATTAGTCTCTTTACAAGAATTCAAATTAGTAATTTATATTTTTGATAAAAATTACTTAGTACTTGCTTCTTAATTTACATATAAAATGTAAAAAACGGTTGACAAACAGTTTTGTTAAAGAATTTTCACAAAATAAAACCCTATAGCTCAGGTGTCACCAACTCCAGTCCTGGAGGACCACTGTGGTTACAGGTTTTCATTCTAACCCTTTTCTTAATGAGTGACCTGTATTAGCTGCTAATTAACTTCTTTCGAATAAATTTTAATTTACTTATTCTTGAAGACTCAGGCCCCTGAATTGTTTCTTTTTCCTTAATTAGCAGTCAAGCAATAAACATGACCAGCAAACTGTGTCCATCACACAATATATGAAAATAAAAAAGCTGAAGGTCTCAGGAATGTTGATCTGCTCAGGTCCCCAAAACAACAGTGCTCTTAGAAAGAGAAAATCAACAATTTCGGAAATGTCTGCTAATGCACCATGAGAGCAGCAACAAGCCATGAAATTAAACAACTGGTTTAATTAATGACAAGAATCGGCACCTCATTAAGCAGCTAGTTGGAGTGAAATTGGTTGGAGTTTGAGGCCCTGACTTAGTTGGTCTTCTGTTGGCTCACTCACTTCACATTTCATTTCTGTTTGGGTGCCATTTAAGGAAAGAAATTAAGCAATTCAGAGGAACGATGAAGAAATTCAGGGGAACAAATCATAAAAAAGCAATTCAATTAAAATTAATTCAAAAGATGTTAATTAGCAGCGAAAACAGGGCACTCATTAAAAAAAGTGTTAGAATGAAAACCTGCAGCCACGGTGGTCCTTGAGGACCGGACTTGGCTACCCTTGCTCTAGCTAATCTAAAATATTGAAAACAGCACCCTAATATATAAGCATGATAAAAGGATCATGCCTTGTGTTTCACCCTAATAAAGATGTTCTCCAGCTCTTAAATAAGTTTGTTTCATGCAGAATGTATTCCATACAATCTTTTCCATACATACCATTCTTAATGGTTTACAAGAAATGCAAGTCCCCATTATTAAATACAGTGAGTCTAGTTAAAAAGGAAGCAGTTTGACTATCTCCTATATTAACCTAAAATATGTAATAAACATCAGCCTACTAGGCAGGCAGTGTGGTGTAGGGGTTAAAGCTGTGGCAATCAAACCCTGAGGTTGTGGGTTTAAATCTCACTAATGGCACGGTGTGAAAATGAGCAAGTCATTTTCCTTGCCTGTGTTCCAATTGTAAAAACAAAAGAAATGTAACCAATTTTATCACTCAAATATTGTAAGTCACCATGAATAAAGGCATCAGGCAAATAATAATAACAACAACAACACTGATAAGTCATTAAAACTCACTTAGTAACTCTGCCCCCCACCAAATGAGTATTTCAAAGCAATATAAACATACATTGCAACAAAAGATTCCAGCTACTGGACTTTCACTTTGTTAAGTACTGGGCCCAAAGTCTAAGGTAGTAGTATCATATGCTGTAACTCTGGCACTCTGGTTGTTATACAGATAAACCAGATTTTTTGCACCTTTGATCATCCAATCCTCTGTCCAGTATAAAGCACATGACACAGTAGCTTTCGCATAAATTTAGAACAAACAACAGAGGAAAACAATATGCAGCAACATAGCAAAATTCTAAAGAAAACGCTTGGTGTAAAACCAGATGAAATTGCCTAAACAATCAGTAGTTTAGCCAAGGTATGATTTTTCATAAGTTACAATTTAAAGATAGCTATAAGAACATAAAAAATAAATTGGATTGAGTTCAACAGTAGTAATTACATCATTCATACTCTAAGGGTTGAGCTGTGCTGCCTGGTAAAGCTGTCTCTCACCTGTACAATATTCTGGCAGGCAATATTGGATGATCCTTGCCTATATTTCTTGAGAATTAACCTCAACAACTCTTTTCACTAACTTTCCATTAAAGCATGTGGCTGTGAGTTTAGTATATAGAAGGGAAATACATACTTGTTTTGGGGTTCTGTGACCTAAAAATCACCTATCAAGGGTAGGAGTGTGTGATATGTATCGTCTACGATAATAACTTAACTGCTGTTTTAATGATGCAATTAAATGCTGAAATTATTGAGTATGTCACTCACTTCACAAACAACAATCAAAAACACTCCTTGAGAGACCTCACATTCACTGTCTCATGTAACCTATCAGGATAAAACTACTGTGCGTGAGCAAAGTGAGTGAAATGATAATTATGTCATTCATTCGAATGGATTATTTTTATTTCTGTAAGAAGCATATGTCTATGGGGTGTGTTTTATTTTGCAAGCCATCTTGGTCGGGGATCCCATATTCCAAAGCACTTTTTTTTCTTGCATTATTTAAAACACTCGCACAAATCCTTACCTCCTCGCCCCACTCCACCCCACTCTGACTCATGTATAAAAAGTATGTACAATAATGACAACAATGTTAAAGCAATAATGAAGCAGAATGGAGTCGCTGTGTCTGCCTGTACATCTCAACTGCTCTATTTAAACTGATCTATATCTGAACTGACCATGGTTGGGTAATACAGAAAAAAAAAACAGGAATTCAGAAAAAGCAAATGATTGCACACTACAATCAAGAACAACTTGATGATGCCTGAAGTGGACAGTGATGTAAACCAACTTGAGTGGTAGAGAACACAAGAAGTACATTTCCCCAAATTCTGGAAACTTGCAAAAAAGTATTTTATTCTGTTTTAAATAAATAAATAAGACCAGTTTTCCTTAACTGTTGTTTCCAAGAATTAATATCTATTTATTGTTATTGTCAAAGACTCAGAAAATATCGAGATAAAATTTTTTGCCAATATCACATACCCCTACAAAAAAAAAACTACGAAAATCCTGGGCCACCTTAAATTCCTTCGCACCTCTCCATTAGCATCTTTTGTTTTGTAAACGTGTCGATCAGCACAAGCAGCAAGCAGCCTGCTATCCCATCCCCCACCCCCACAACTCAACACAGGCAAAAAGTTCCCCCAGCTCAAGTCTGTTAATTTTGGTGTGAGGTGCCTGGAGTTGTATAAGGTAAACAATATAATGTTATCTGGAACACATGCATTTCATGTGTGTTCCGTGTCTATAATGATCTGGGTAAATGTACAGTAGGATGACAGGAAATTTGAGGCAAGAAATGTTGAACACATACTTAAAACAGAAACTTTTTTCATGTTATAGTACTAAGTATATAATGTGTCAAGATTGAAGTGCAAATATCAAATAAACACTTTCACAAAAGGTACACGTATAACAAGTGCGCTTTTATCCAAGAATATAACTGAAGAAAAAGAAATCAGGTCGGGGTACAACGCTGACACGTCTGCTTGGGTGGTGCAGCGTTAAGAACTACTGACTCATAATCAAGAGGTTGAAGGTTCAATTTTGGGCACTTCCCAAAATTACCGTTTTTTGCTCTTATTGTTACTATTATACTGTAGATTAAAAATACAGTGATCCTTTGCTATATCGCGGTTCAGCTATCGCACCCCCACTACATTGCGGCTTTATTAATACTATTATTATTACTAGGGGGCTCTGCCCCCTGTTCGCTTCGCTCGCCCACCCCCGG
Organism: Erpetoichthys calabaricus; assembly: GCF_900747795.2. Lineage (NCBI taxonomy): Eukaryota > Metazoa > Chordata > Cladistia > Polypteriformes > Polypteridae > Erpetoichthys > Erpetoichthys calabaricus. The sequence continues at coordinate 105,465,677 of NC_041404.2, forward strand.
GTTTGGTTTACCAGATAAACAATTTAAAGAGATTATTATTTTCATGGGAATTGTTACATATGCATTATTTTCATTTTTATTTTAAAACTTTTGTAAAAACAATATTTGTCCTTTATTTCCTGCACCTGGGCGTTGGTAAATCTCTTTCTCACGGCACTTATAACGCTGCTCGCGTTGTGAAGGGGGGGTCTGAACGCATGCTAAAGAGATGCGATCGGGGGCGGGGGTTGGGAGGGAGCTGAATGCACGCTAAGGAGAAGTGGACTTTGTGCTGGCTTTCTGATGCTTCTGATAAAGCCTGTACAGCAGCTGTTCTCATCGTTCTGTCTCACTGACTTGTCTTGTGTGACGTTAAAATGTTTTATAATAGAGAGAGGTTACTCATATCCTTAGCCCGATATCCACATATCATATGTGTTTACAAAGTGTGTTTTAATAAGTTTACATGTGTTTAAAGCGTGTGGGATGGGTATTTTAAGACTTAAACTATAAAAAAAATATATTTATATGGTCTTTCTATATCGCGGATTTTCACCTATCGCTGATGGGTCTGGAACGTAACTTCTACGATAGGCGGGGAATCACTGTATACATTTGATTTGAGTCTGTAACAGCCAGTGTAAATTTATGGTAGTTGTAGAGGTGTTTTTTTTTTTTAATTCAGTTTTTTTCTCTCAGTCCGTCACATTCACGCTCCCCCCGATCTGACACTGCCATTTTCAAATAATGATGTGCTACAACAAAGGTGAACTCAGATGAGGATGAAGGTTCTACATCAGACAAAGAGAAGCCCTCCCCGCAAGAAACATCCAGTCACACATAAGAACAACACAGCCGCACCTGGCATAAAGGCGAAAGATGGCACCGTTTGGATGAACCAACAGGTTGGGCGTCATCCTGCCAGTCAATCTGCCACACGCATGTCCTTCAACGAAACAGCAGGCCTTACAGAGCTCGCCAAGGTATAGTGCAAAGTTCTGTTTGTGATTATGCTTTGTGATGGTCTTTATATGAAAAACATGTATATGTTACTTACATAAAAGCCACATCGTATGTTGTTTACCTATACTTATTTAATTATCTTGCTACAATGTAAAGTCAAAAGTAGACTGGAGAACTTCCTGTGTTTGCTCAACATGGAAATGCTGACAACGGACATGTGCAATGCCACTCCTTATTCAGGAAAAGATCTCAGTCATCCCACGGGAGAAAGACTTTCCGAGACTAAGGTCATAAAGCTTATGGAGCCGTGCAACAGAAGCTTCCACCTGCAGCTAAAGTCATTCGCATACTGAAGTAGCAGTAGTCTTCAGCTGTCTTGAGTGAGCAGCAAGGTTATTATAGTTTTGCCTATATATATTAATTATTTTTATATTTTTTTCTGACCTTACTTAGAAATTCAGTATAGTTTAAGTTTTCCTTCATTGTGTATTTTTACTTTTAATTTAGTTTATTTCACAAAGACATTTCTATTTTATTTTTAAATCTATTAGTTTCAGTTTAAGTAATTATGGCATGGCACTCCTACGGAGTTTAGTTTTGTGACACAATCAGACAGAACTGTACATTTAACAGATTTGGATATGAATTTAATGTTAGTAGAAGTTTACTACACTACATGGTTTACTATCTGGTTTTGTTTTTGTCTGATAAAAACAAGCTAAATCAAAACCAGATACTGAATATGAACAATTTTACACAATTTTATAATTTTAAAAATATTTTCTTTGTCATTTGTGAGAACAACTATGCATTGACTGTTGGCACTTTTTATCTTTTCTTGTTATTGCCGAGAAAGGTCCAATTGGTATTGAAATTTAGGTAAATTTTAAGGTTTGAGGTAGTGCTGAGCAGTATACCAGTTCACACAAAACCGTTTTTTATTTTTGTTATGATATGGATTTTTCTTATACCGCTACACCGGTTTAAGTAGCCTAAACAACGCTCGGAACGTGGCGCAGCGGGAAACTGTTTAAGGGGGGACCTTTTTCACTGCTGCACCGCTAAACGGAGCACATGCGTTAGTGGAGGTATTGAACGGTGAAAATGGACAGAGAACATTCTGAAACTGAAGCTGTAGCAGACGATAAAGTTGAACATGATAACATAGATTAACTTTTGCTGAAAAAAGGAGCCGTGTCTGTTGTCTGAAGATACTTTGGTTTTAAAAGGTCGGATGTGGACCATTATGTTCAAATGTGTGAATACTGTTTCTATACTACTGGATAATACTGCAAGCCAGGTTGTACTTGTTTTATTTTTTTTCAGTACTGTGTAATGTACCTGGGTACTGTGTAATATAGTGTGACGATATGTTGACTTTATTCTCAACGTTTCCACTTTTATCTCGACGCTTATGACAAGAAAAAAGTCGACATGTTGACTTTATTTTCGACATTTCTACTTTATTCTTGCCGTTTATGTCAAGACTAAAGTCGACATGTTGACTTTATTCTCGTAATTTGTCATTAACTCTTTTAGGGCTAATTTTTATTTTTTGTTTCTTTTCTCCCAGGGCTGAATATTTTTCCAAAAACTAACTTTTTTTAAAAAAGAACACAAAGCAATTGTTTAAGATATCAAATCAGCAAAAAATATTTACTTTTGACAAATGTTACTGTCTTGCATGTTGTATGAGCCTGCATACTATATGATTTCACATGATATGATTTCACATACATACAGTATCAAATACATGTTACACAGCAAAGTCAAGCAAAGTATGATATAGCTCAAAGCAGCCAATCGCATGTATTGCCACATTGCACTGCTTACAATATGTTTTGCACTGGTGCCTCCTTTTCAGTTGTCTGTTGCTGCACTTTCTCACATATATTGTTAGTGTGTAGCTCCATGAACAATTCTGGTCATGTATAAAAATTGTCCATGTACTCAACATGACCCAAATGTTCATAGCCCTGAAGCAGCTCCAGCTAAACCTGACTTGTCAAGGGACAGTTCTCTCTTTGAAAGAAATACTTTCCTGTATATGTAATTACTTTCCGACAGAAACCAGTGTTTGCTTCTGCCAGTACAAAATCCTTATTGCCATACTTTGTGGGCTTGTCTGACATATATTGGCAGAAAAAAAAAAAAAAAAAAGAGTCCCTTTAATTTTATCATAGATTCATGCACAGATAAATCACGGCCAGGCTGATAAAATTGTTTATATGTCAGTTCCACAATGTCAAGCAGGGGCTGAACTTTATACATGGGGTTATAGCCTGGCTCACCCCTTGGGATTTGCTTCTGGTTATCACAGAAGTGAATAAAACTTTGCAGCAGCACGTACCTATCACGTGGCATAACCTGTCCAAAGCCACCAGGGAACAAAGCACATTTGGACTAATGCTCCCTGAAGTTATATCACCAGTCTGGTCCCATCTCTATCTGTAATGCCACAAAGCCCTTCATCTCATTTTTTGTCGTGGGTTTCCACTTTGATAAACGAGAATGCGATGCAAGCACAGCCCGCAATTCAAAAAACTGCTCTGCATTAGGGGTGGGCGGTATGACCAAAATTCTATATCACGGTATTTTTCTAAATTATCCCGGTTTCACTGTATTTGACAGTATTTTTTTCCCCATGCATGAGTGGATGTTAACCACATTTTCCACTGCAATTACTGGCTAAGAATGACCTATTCCACTGTCAAGAGCATTGAACATTGTACAATAAAAACATTTAAATGTGCACACAAGTATTAATACAGGTTTGCATGGCCCCATAAAGTGATAGTTTTCAAGGGGGTGGCACTAATGAAGAGAAGGAATCACATTGCCTGACAGATGCAGTCAAAATATAGAACTTTTTTATTATAAAAATTTTGCAAAAAATTTTGATAACATATTTTCAACCATCCAAAGAGGCATTTAGACTTAGTAAAATATCCAGAAGTGCTTGTCAAAAGTTATACTGCACTGAACATGTCTTAGAAAGGAATAAATAGTAAATCTTTTTTGTAAACCAACTACACTTTCTGTTAATGTTAATCTCTGTCCACTGACAGGTTAAAGTGACTTTTTAAACAACTTTACCATCATTAAAACTGCATACTATTTAAACTAATAAATAATAACAATAAAATAAATAATAGTATTATTACTGATAGTTGCACCAAGGCTTCAAGCCCAGGTGCATTACACAGTATTCACCAAATTACAATAAAATAAAAGTGCAACTTGGTGATGACATCTTTACCAACTGAACCATCATTTAGGCAAACTGCATTAATATGGACCTTGCTTCAAGCTAAGCTATATGCATAAATAATAAAACTGCAACTTGCATTTATAATGCTATTTGTGGTATAGCCCGACGGAATCGTATTAGGGCCACGGTGAAGAAAAAAACAAATACGGACATAGGGAAGAAAAAAAACAAATCATATGTCGAGAGTAAAGTCAACATTTCCGCTTTATTCTCGCCGTTTATGTCGAGATTAAAGTCAACATTTCCACTGTCACACACGTGTGCATGGGGAACAGCTGAAGGGCCTAGTCACTTGTAGTTCTACACCAGGCCAGGGGGCGGCGGAGTGTACTGACTATCTCTCTCAGTCCCTTGCAGACCTTTCCCGGGAAATCCCGCCTCTTGCTGGCCCCAAGGATGACGTCACTTCCGACCACGAGGACGCCACCCCCAGTTCCTGCTACGATGACGTCATTTCCTTCCCAGGCCTTTAAAACTGCCACCTTGCCTCAGTACAGGCAGTTCTGTTCTGGACTCTGAACCATTCACATCTTGTACAAAAACAAGCAATTTTGCAGCCGTGCATATTATACGGGTGGCTGCCCCAAACCTTTGTGATGTCTCTGACTCATTCTTCTGACAGTGGCATAGTCGGCAGGATGCAGCTTTCCCAGAAGAAACCGGGAAGGAACCTTAAAAGTACTCAGGTAGGAGAGTACCAGGGCCGTGTTTCCGGGTGGGTGGCGTGCTCAGCCGTCCGGAGTGGCACGGTGCAGGCTTCGCTCCCACCAAGGGATAATGAGCCCCTAATGCTACACAGGGAGAATGTGGAGGAGACCCACTGACGTGGGCTGGTCAATAGGGGGAAAACGAAAAGGGCTTACTATGTTCTCTCAGAGGAGAGGACTGGGCCGCCCGTTGGGACCAAGGTCCTAGAGACATATGGGCTATCCCCAGACCAGCAGGTAAAAACACTACAGATTTGGGAATATGATCCAGAGAGATCAGCCCGGGAGCAAGATTATGCTCTCTGGGAAACAGTGGCTCAATGGCTGAGACCCTTTGAATTAAACACCCGACAAATTGTGCAGCAGGTAGCCTGCTTTATTTTGCTGCAAGGTTTTCCCAATAACTTTGCCCAGCCGGTCTGGGGAGATTTCCATTCCATGGACGAGCTTATAGCTCAAATAAGACCGCAGCCAGCCTCACAATCTGTGGGAGCAGAACGGTCCTCTAGTGGACTCCGTAGGGATTACGTCCCACTATATAAGTCCCTTCCATATAACCCGAAGCCTGTCCCGATGTCCCCGGGGCACGGGGTGAGCCGGTAGCGCGGAGGGATGCAGGTGGAAGGAGGGAGGACGGTTATGTGCACTTTCAAACCCCCTGGCTACTGGTAATACGGGAGTGGTAATAATCAATGGCCATAAAGTTACAGCACTTCTGGATACCAGCAGCAACATCTCTGTTGTTGATTGCCGTTATGTACTACCGCGACAGGGAACGAAAGAAAAGGCCAGTATACAGTGTGTACATGGCGATACGCGCTCATATAAAACCGCCCGGTGTGTCATCAGCTTTGAGGGAGTGGTAAAAAAGTTCTCCGTAGTGGTCCATCCACACCCAGCTTTTCCTGTGATACTAGGGCGAGACTGGTCTGACAGTAAATGTGGTGTACTGATATCCACTCCTCGTAACTCTATAGGCCTAGTCATAGAAGGAGCAAACCCGTCTCAAGCTGTTTCCACACCGTGTAACCGGCCGGAGGAAAGAGATACGGAAGACTCTGAGGAGTTCCTGGGCCATCGCACATAACCACGTCATCAGCCCGGGCCTCGATGAGCCGGGAGGACTCCCGCCCCTTGAGGTCAGACCGGACCCTCTCTCCGACTTACAATTTCAATTCAAGGATACACCGGCGTCTTTCAGGAGAGAACAATGGAATGACGACTCCCTGAAATCTGCTAAAAATGCAGTCGTGCTTGTCAATGGCCAACGCAGTCATCAGCCCATGCCTCGCGGCCCTCACTTTGTACTTGATAACGATCTGTTGTATCGAGTAGCTGATCATGAGGGCGGAGTGCGGAAGTTGCTGCTAATCCCACGAACCTACCGGCAGCAGGTTTGTGAGTTGGCACACACCCATCTCCTGGGAGGCCATCTCGGCACCAAAAAAACTTTAGAGCGGATTAAGCTTAGATTTTATTGGCCGGGAATAAACGAGGAGGTTCGCCGTTTTTGCATTTCTTGTCCAGAATGTCAATTACGGCAAATTCCTAGGAAGGACCACGCTCCTCTCGTTCCCCTTTCCCTGATTGATGTTCCCCGAGTGTATTGGGGTCGATATAGTAGGACCCCTGGAGCCCTCAGCCCAAGGACATAAATATATATTAGTCCTCGTAGATTACGCTACCCGATATCCAGAGGCAGTTCCGTTGCGCTCTGCCACTACGAAAGCTATCGCATGGGAACTAATGGGTGTATTTGCACGTGTCGGGATCCCGAAAGAAATCCTTACAGATCAAGGGACGCCCTTTACCTCGGCGACGTTCAAGGAAACGGCCAAGTTACTCAAAATAAAGCACTTAAGGACTGCGGTGTATCATCCTCAAACCGATGGTCTTGTCGAGAGGTTCAATCAAACTCTCAAGCAAATGCTACGCAAGGTGGTCAGCGGGGACGGGAGGAACTGGGATCAGCTCCTCCCCCTCGTGCTCTTTGCTTATCGGGAAGTCCCACAAGCCTCTACGGGGTTCTCCCCTTTTGAACTGTTGTGTGGACGACAACCCCGAGGATTATTGGATATATTAAAAGAAGGTTGGGAAGGAGAGGCTCTTCCCTCTACCAATATATTAGAGTATATCGCACAGTTACGCGATAGATTCGGAAAAATCCGACCTATTTTAAAGAGTCACATGGAAGAGGCGCAAACAGCACAGGCCCACTATTATGATTGTGGCACGGTTCTCCGGGAGTTCCAACCGGGGAATTGCGTCATGGTGTTGGTCCCTACCTCGCATTCGAAGTTGCTTGCCCATTGGCAAGGCCCGTATGAAGTTAAGGAGAGGAAAGGGCTCGTCTATTATTTGGTGAAACAACCCAATCGTCGGCCGAGCGAGTGGGTGTATCATGTTAATTTGCTGAAGCCGTGGAAGGAGAGGGACCCTGATTCCTCCTCTACTCAGCCCCGCTCTTTCTTTGCTCAGAGGGACCGCCTTAACTTCGGTACAGACTTGAATGCTAAACAGAGACAGGAACTTGAGACAGCGATCTTGTCTGTTCCGGAGGTAGAAAGTGAGCAACCCGGAAGGACCTCTCTGATTGTGCATGACATCGTGACAAACCCCGGAGTTGTCGTACGAGAACGCCCCTATCGTCTTCCCGAAGCAAAGAAGGTAGAAGTGGAGCTTGAGATCAAGCGCGTGCTGGAGCTAGGTGTGATTGAGGAAAGTTATAGTCCCTGGTCCAGCCAGATTGTCTTGGTCAGTAAGCCAGACAGGAGTTGGAGGTTTTGCAACGACTTCCGTCGAGTTGAATCAAGTCTCCCAATTTGACACCTACCCAATGCCTCGTGTGGACGACTTCCTCGAGAGACTTGGGCAAGCGAAGTTTTTGACCACACTTGACATGACAAAGGGGTACTGGCAGGTTCCTTTAACGGACTCCGCAAAGGCTAAGGCCGCGTTTAGCACCCCTAGTGGGCACTGGCAGTACACGGTCCTCCCATTTGGCAACTTTTCAGCATCTGGTGGACAGAGTGCTCCGGCCCCATAACGCGTTTAGTGCTGCCTATTTGGATGACGTGGTCATCTATTCCTGCACATGGAGGGATCATGTGCGGCAGGTGGAAACGGTATTGCGGACACTGGCTGAAGCCAGGCTTCGAATTAATCCAAAGAAGTGTTTCTTTGGATTAAAAGAAGCCAAATATTTGGGCTACCTGGTGGGTTGTGGTACCGTCAAACCACAGTGTTCCAAAGTTGATGCCATATTAAACTTGCCCCGTTCGAATACCAAGCGACAAGTGCAGGCTTTTCTCGGGTTAGCGGGGTACTACCGCCGGTTTGTGTCCCGGTTCTCCGAGAGAGCAGCACCCTTGACAGACCTTACAAACAAGAGGGCCTCAAATCACGTGGTATGGACTGACAAGACGGCCGCTGCATTTTGTGACCTCAAACGGGCCCTTACATCAACACCCATATTAAAAGCACCCAACTTTACACTTCCTTTTATACTCCAGACGGACGCTTTGGACACTGGCCTGGGGGCCGTGCTGAGCCAAAGCGTCAATGGTGTTGAACACCCCATCATGTACCTGAGCTGGAAACTGCTGGATCGGGAGACCAGGTATGCGGCAGTGGAACAGGAGGCTCTTGCGATAAAATGGGCGATTACGCAGTTGAGGTACTACCTCTTGGGCCATGAATTTACTCTGGTGATGGACCATGCACCCTTCCAGTGGATGGCCCTTCACAAGGAGTCAAATCCGCGGGTTACTAGGTGGTTTCTTGACCTCCAACCTTATAAGTTCTCGCTTGTTCACCGGAAGGATTCTCTCCATGCCAATACGGATGCCCTCTCTCGAGTCCACAACCTCTCGGACAGGTCCGCCCGACCCGGTGGGTCTGGGCTAAGGGGGGGGTCTTGTCACACACGTGCGCATGGGGAACAGCTGAAGGGCCTAGTCACTTGTTGTTCTACGCCAGGCCAGGGGGTGGCGGAGTGTACTGACTATCTCTCTCAGTCCCTTGCAGACCTTTCCTGGGAAATCCTGCCTCTTGCTGGCCCCAAGGATGACGTCACTTCCGACCACGAGGACGCCACCCCCAGTTCCTGCTACGATGACGTAATTTCCTTCCCAGGCCTTTAAAACTGCCACCTTGCCTCAGTATAGGCAGTTCTGTTCTGGACTCTGAACCATTCACATCTTGTACAAAAACAAGCAATTTTGCAGCCGAGCATATTATACGGGTGGCTGCCCCAAACCTTTATGATGTCTCTGACTCATTCTTCTGACACACTTTATTCTCGCTGTTTACGTCGAGATTAAAGTCGACATTTCCACTTTATTCTCATAGTTTACTTCGTAATTAAAGTAGAATGTCGTAAACTAAACTTCTTCCTAAAAATCAATGTTTAATCCATATTACTAACCGAGAATGTTAAACCGGATGGACGCAGGGACATCCGGCCATGGGCTGTGGACGCAAAAGACATACTGCGCAGGCGCCCCAAGAAATACGTACTGCGCAGGCACCCCAAGAAATGAGGCGCCGCGACCACAGAAAAAAGGAGTCAGCACAGAAAAAAGGAGTCAAAGAAATGAGGCGCCGCGACCACAGAAAAAAGGAGTCAGCACAGAAAAAAGGAGTCAAACGCCGGCGACGCACACAGCGCCGCACGACACTCATTGCACACGAAACTAGCACACAAAAAAAAAAGAAGCCGCTCGCGCCCCACAAATCCCACACCCACCTCCAAGCACCCCACCCCCCCTACAAGAAATGGACGGGACACACACAAAGAGGAGGATTCAACAAGCCCCTGGCACACAAAAAAAAAAAGAAGCCGCTCGCGCCCCACCAATCCCACCACCCTCTCCAAGCAACATTCCCCCCCCCCCCCCCCTCCTCAGACGCCGGCAAAGCACACAGCGCCGCACGAATCCCATTGCACACGAAACGGGACGCACACAAAGAGGAGGATTCAACAAGCTCCTAGCACACCAAAAAAAAGAAGCCGTGACCGCCACACAAAGCCCATTAGACACGAAACGGGACAGACTACGGACATGGCACACGAAACGTTCACAAAGACGACGATTCAGACCCACAAACACACTAACATCAATAAGAAGTGACACCCAAAGCCCCATTTCTGAAGGAACCGTCCGTATTAAACATACGTCATCTCAACACCTTCACACTATGCAGCATAGGTGGATCTCCTTGCACTGAAGCACTATTAACCGTTCAACTGCAGAAAAGGCTCCATATTAACAGTGAGTGCGATCCTCCTTATTACTTATCCATATTTCTCACGCTGAAGAACAAACAAGTCATAAATACACGATCACAGGTACAAAACGATACGGCTCGGATAACGGGACCAAACACACGAACCCGCATGAAAAAACAAAATACACGGCGGCGCATACAACGCGCTTCTGAACCTCCGGAAGAAAAAATGTCTCGGCTCCAAAAACGCAAAGCTCAACTAACACATTAACAGAAACGAACGCATATGGACAGACACACTGAACGTAGACGCATACAGCGCGCGTCTCAAAGTGCTGCATCGAAACAGGCACGGATTCAAAACGAAACACCTCCCGTCTCAGACATACAGAAACGGCAGCGAAGGGACAAAATAAATAAACGCAGACGTCTACACCACGCATCTGGAATGCCGAAAAACAAGCAGGCAAGGCTCCAAAAAGAGAAAGCTCAACTGACCGACATACAAAAACGAGCAAGGCTCAATACAAACAATGCACGCGGTAGACTACAACGGGGTTCTCACACAGCACAGGCAAATCGATTACAGCTCCAAAACAACACGTCCCAAATACTACACATACAACAACGTGCCTCTCAAACGGCACAAGCAAAAGATACACGTCACGGACATCAACGACAGACACCTGCTAAACACTTGCGCCAGTTAGCTGACAACGTGTTCAATAATGAGTCCACTATTCAGGAAAATTCATTGGGATTAATGAATGTCATTTGCAATCATTGTCATTCACTTAACTTCCCTGAAGAAACAACTGACAATACAAGTAATGAATTTACACGTTGTTGTCACAAGGGTCAAATTAGACTGCCTCCTTTACATTCATATCCTGAATATCTACAGAACCTTCTAACTAACGATGTACCTGAAAGTGAAAACTTTATGAACTGCATTAGATCCTACAAATCGGTATCCACTATGAACATGAACAGTGGCACTGCACATGACATCCGTCTTGCAAAACTGTTAATTATTGATGAATGTACAATGGCATCCAGTCACTTACTCAACACCATTCATAACCTTCTACAAACGTTGATGAATAATAATATTCCCTTTGGAGGAAAGGTACTTTTATTAGGAGGAGATTTTAGACAGTGCTTAGCTATTGTTCCACATGCCATGCGCTCAGCTATTGTTCAGTGCACCTTAAAATACGCAGACAATTGGCATTGCTTTCAAAAGATACAGTTAGTAAAAAAGATACGATGTCCAGATCCAGATCATAACAACTGGTTATTACATCTGGGAGATGGTACACTCACCAATACAGACAGACTTCACCCAGATATTAGTACAATTCCTCAAGCCTTTATTTGCGACGACTTAGCTACAGAGATATTTGGAACAGCAATCTCATTAGACCAAATGCCCCTTTTAACACAACGCGCTATATTATGTCCAAACAATATTAATGTAGAAAACATAAATACCCAAGTCATTGCATTACTTCCTGGAGAGACACAACTCTTTCTAAGCTCTGACAAAGTTGACTCTGATCACGACGATGACCATCTTCATTGACCTTACAAGTTCTGACCTGAAATTACCTTTTACACTTAAAAGGCGTGTACAAAGAAATTTTCCAATAACCCTTTACACTGTGCCACACACTTTATTGTTTGCTTTCAATTTGCATCATCTACACCTTCACACTACTCTATATCTCATTCATACATCATGCTCTTTGTCATTTCCCAACACCAGGGGTTGGCGAGCGAAGCGAGCAGGGGACGGAGCCCCCTAGTTTAATAGATTTTGTCAAACACCATCATAAGTTAATGCAGCACATTAAATGCTTTGAGTTAAGTGTTCCCCGACCCAGTTGTTAATCACTATGCTTCTTAAACTGACTTCCTCCACGCTAAGAGGAGACAGCAATCACGGCACAGAATCCATTCACTTCATGATATTCCTGCTTTCTGAAAATTTAGAATGCTAAGATAAATACTTGATATCATTTTCATGATGAAATGCATTAAAGCTGCCTGGCTTGGGAAAGCAGATCATAACCTGGTTCTGCTTCAGCCTCACTACAAACCAAAAGTGAGGGTCCTACCTGCAACCGCACGATCATTCAGGAAGTGGACCCCGGAGGCTGAGAATGCTCTGAGAGAATGTTTTGGAACTACAGACTGGGATATCCTGCAGGGATCACATAGAGAGAACATTGAGGAAGTTGTTGACTGCACTACTGACTACATCAACTTCTGTATGGACATTGTAGTTCCAGTAAGAACTGTACGTTGCTATGCTAACAACAAGCCATGGATTACAAGTGACATCAAGGGCCTTTTGAACCAGAAGAAAAGGGCTTTTAAAGACGGTGATCAGCATGAGCTTAAGCGCGTGCAGAAGGAGTCCAGCTTAGGGCGGCGAAGGAGCAGTACAGGAGAAAGCTGGAGCAGAAGTTGCAGAATAACAGCATGAAGGAAGCGTGGGATGGGATGAAGATCATCACTGGCTGCAGCTCGAAGCGGGGTACCACCATCGAGAGAGACATAAAGAGAGCAAACCAAATGAACAACTTCTTTAACAGGTTTGACCACCTTAACCCACTCTCACCTCGGAGTACTGTACCCTCCACACATTCTTCTGCTGATACCAGCATAGGAGAGACATCCCCACCCATAATTACAACAGCGCAAGTGAGCAGAGAGCTGAGGAGACTTCGTGCCAGCAAAGCAGCGGGTCCAGATGGAGTATCGCCACGACTGCTGAAGGTCTGTGCATCGGAGCTGGGGGGGTCCTCTACAGCGCATCTTCAACCTGAGCCTGGAACAAGGGAGAGCCCCGAGGCTTTGGAAAACATCTTGCATCACCCCAGTCCCAAAGGTATCACGTCCTAGTGAGCTGAATGACTTCCGGCCTGTTGCTCTGACATCACATGTGATGAAGACCATGGAGAGGCTGCTGCTTCACCACCTGAGGCCACAGGTTCAACACGCCCTCGACCCTCTGCAGTTTGCATATCAGGAGGAGGTGGGAGCGGAGGATGCCATCATCTATATGCTACATCGATCCCTCTCTCACTTGGACAGAGGCAGTGGTGCTGTAAGAATTATGTTTCTAGACTTCTCTAGCGCCTTCAACACAATCCAACCTCTTCTCCTTAGGGACAAGCTGACAGAGATGGGGGTAGATTCATACCTGGTGGCATGGATCGTGGACTATCTTGGGGGTAGATTCATACCTGGTGGCATGGATCGTGGACTATCTTAAAGACAGACCTCAGTATGTGCGTCTTGGGAACTGCACGTCTGACATTGTGGTCAGCAACACAGGAGTGCCACAAGGGACTGTACTTTCTCTGATCCTGTTCAGCCTATATACATCGGACTTTCAACACAACTCGGAGTCCTGCCACATGCAAAAGTTCGCTGATGACACTGCTATCGTGGGCTGCATCAGGAGTGGGCAGGATTTGGAGTATAGGGACCTAATCAATGACTTTGTTAAATGGTGTGACTCAAACCACCTACACCTGAACACCAGCAAAACCAAGGAGCTGGTGGTGGATTTTAGGAGGCCCAGACCCCTCATGGACCCCGTGATCATCAGAGGTGACTGTGCGCAGATGGTGCAGACCTATAAATACCTGGGAGTGCAGCTGGATGATAAATTAGACTGGACTGCCAATACTGATGCTCTGTGTAAGAAAGGACAGAGCTGGTTATACTTCCTTAGAAGGCTGGCCTCCTTCAACATCTGCAATAAGATGCTGCAGATGTTCTATCAGATGGTTGTGACAAGCGCCCTCTTCTATGCAGTGGTGTGCTGGGGAGGCAGCATTAAGAAGAAAGACGCCTCACGCCTGGACAAACTGGTGAGGAAGGCAGGCTCTATTGTTGGCATGGAGCTAGACAGTTTGACATCTGTGGCAGAGCGACGGGCGCTCAGCAGGCTCCTATCAATTATGGAAAATCCACTGCATCCACTAAACAGTGTCATCTCTAGACAGAGGAGCAGCTTCAGCGACAGACTGCTGTTACTGTCCTGCTCCACTGACAGACCGAGGAGATCATTCCTCCCCCAAACTATGCGACTCTTCAATTCCACCCGGGGGGTGTAAACGTTAACATTTAACATTATACAAAGTTATTGTCTGTTTTTACCTGCATTATTATCAACCTTAATATAATATTGTTTTTTCTGTATCAGTAAGGTGCTGTTGAAGTAAGTGAATTTCCCCTTGGGATTAATAAAGTATCTATCTATCTATCTATCTAAAGCAGGTATTAAACATGCACGGTAGTGAGGCGGTAGTGCTGCTCCCTCGCAGTAAGGGGTCCCCAGGTGTATGTTCAGTGTAGAGAAATTTATGGCAGGTGTGATGAGGCTCCAAAAAACTGGATGCATGAATGGGTATCGCACAGGTTTAACTTAAATATTGTGTAAATGTTGGGTTTGTGATCTGCTGGTCGGAGACACGAACACAGAATTCAATGTATGTTCTTCTGAGCGGGCTTTCTTTATTGCACGCGTGCTGTCTCTATCTGACGTACCAAAACCCCAGTTCCTATCCTTCCTTTTTCTTTCACCACATAACCAATCACCACACGATAAACGTCTTTGTGAAATTAAAACTAGTTATAAACTTAGCCCACGGAGTGTTCAGAACTTTAAAAATATCTTCGTTATACATGTTTAATTATGCCATCCATTCAAGGTTGCGCCCATCCCTGAACGAGTCGCCAGCACATCGCAGGGTGAATACGAGCAAAACATACACTAGCAGGGTCAATATAGCATAACAAAACCCCACATCCTACATGACTTTGAAAGGAAACTGAAGCACGCCGAGTAAACCCACCAGAAAAACATGCAAATGCAAGGCAGGGTACACCCGAGACACCCTTGCTGCGAGGCAGCAGTGCAACCTTCATGCCGCCGTGCCCCCACATGATTAATGCATACTTTAATGCATTTCACCATGAAAACGATATCAAGTATTGATCTTAGCATTCTAAATGTTCAGAGAGCAGGAATATCATGAAGTGAATGTATTCTGTGCGGCGATCGCTGCCGGTGCCTCCTCTTAGTGCAAGAGGAAGTCAGTTTAAGAAGCTCAGGGAACACTTAACACAAAGCATTTAATGTGCTATATAACTTATGACGGGGTTTGAGAAAATCTAGTAAATTAAATATTCATTTTACGATGAAGTTTAGTTTATGATGTTCTACTTTAATGACAAATTACAAGAATAAAGTCAACATGTCGACTTTATTCTTGTCATAAGCGTCGAGATTAAAGTGGAAATGTCGAGAATAAAGTCAATATGTTGTCACATTATTACACAGTACCCAGGTACATTACACTGTATTGAAAACAAATAAAACAAGTACAACTTGGCTTGCAGTATTATCCAGTAGTATAGAAACAGTATTTACACATTTGAACATAATGGTCCACATCTGACCTTTTAAAACCAAAGTATCTCCAAGCAATGGACATGACTCCTTTTTTTCGGCAAAAGTTCTGTGTCATCATGTTCAACTTTATCGTCAGCTACAGCTTCAGTTTCGGAATGTTCTCTGTCCATTTTCACCGCGCAATACCTACACTACCACTACCTATTTAGTGGTGTAGCAGTGAAAAAGAGCCCCCGCGCAACAAATCTGTGTTTAACGGTGTAGCAGTGAAAAAGGTCCCCACTTGAACAGTTTCCCGCTGCGCCACGTTCCGAATGTCGTTTAGGCAATTTAAACCGGTGTTGTGGTATAAGAAAAATCCATATCATAAAAAAAGCAAAAGACGGTTTTCGGTATGAACCGGTATACCGCCCAGCACTACTCTGCATACCTGTTTGTCTCGTCTGACAGTAGCTGAAAAGCAGCATTAGGAGAGAGCAGCCTGAAGTAGTCCAGCGGCTGGTAATCTGTCGTGTCCAACAGAAAGCCATGCTGTCTTGTGAAGTCCGGTAGCCAGTTTGGCTCCCACGGATCAATGTCTGGGTATTCCTCCTATACGAACCTTGCTGTAGGTGCGTCGGCTGCACGAATGCACTCAGCTGGCAGCCGATTAGCTGGGGTGGCATTGGCTGGTGTCCAATCAGCTGATGCCAGTTCCTCACTCTCTTGCTCGATCTCCTGATTACTGTCAACAAAATCAAATTCTGAAAAATCAGAGTCCGACTCAGTGATAATGCGCAAAACGTCATCTGCTGAGTATTTTCTTTTCTGCACTCGCTTTGCTCCCTCGTGAGATGTTGATGCCATCGTTCCTTTGTTTACATTTGTTTACATTTCGTAACTGATGCACACACAAGGATTAGATGCCGAGTCAATGAGTCTAACAGTCCTCTAAGCAGAGAGGGAATGCCTGCGACGTAACAGTGAGTTTTGTTGCCATTAACAGCTGATTGTCGCCCTCTACCCCTGGATGTCGACAAAAGTTGACATCCCCCCTAAAAGAGTTAAAGTAGAACATCGTAAACTACACTTCATCTTAAAATGAATATTTAATTTACTAGATTTTCTCAAACATGAAAATGATATCAAGTATCGATCTTAGCATTCTAGATTTTCGGAGGGCAGGAATATCATGAAGTGAATGTATTCTGTGCGGTGATCCCTGCCTGTGCCTCCTCTTAGTGCAAGGGGAAGTCAGTTTAAGAAGCACGTAGCAATTAACAACTGGGTCGGGGAACACTTAACACAAAGCATTTAATGTGCTACATTAACTTATGACGGGGTTTGAGAAAATCTAGCAAATTAAACATTGATTTTAGGATGAAGTTTAGTTTATGACATTCTACTTTAATGACAAATTATGAGAATAAAGTGGAAATGTCGAAGAATAAAGTCAACGTCGACTTTATTCTCGACATATAGTTTGTTTTTTTTTCTTCACTGTGTCCGTATTTTTTTTCTTCACTGTGGCCCTAATACGCTTCCGTAGGGCTATACCACAAATAGCATTATAAGTGCAAGTTGCAGTTTTATTTTATATATATTATATATATATATTAGCTTGAAGCAAGGTCCATATTAATGCAATTTGCCTTAATGATGGTTCAGTGGGTAAAGATGTCTCACCAAGTTGCACTTGTTTTATTTTATTTGGCGAATACTGTGTAATGCACCTGGGCTTGAAGTCTTGAAGTAACAGTATTAGTACTGGAAACTGCACTATTATTTATTTTATTGTTGTTATTTATTAGTTTAACTATTATGCAGTTTAATGATGGTAACGTTGTTTAAAAAGTCACTTTAACATGTCAGTGGACAGAGATTGTTAACATTAACAGAAAGTGTAGTTGGTTTACAAAAATATTTACTATTTATTCCTTTTCTAAGACATGTTCAGTGCAATACAACTTTTGACAAGCACCTCTGGATATTTTACTAAGTCTAAATGCCTCTTTGCATGGTTGAAAATATGTTGTCAAAATTTTTGTTTAAGATGTTTGCAAAATTTGTTCAATAAAAAGGTTCTATATTTTGACTGCAACTGTCATGCAATGTGATTCCTTCTCTTCATTAGTGCCACTCCCTTGAAAACTATCACTTTATGGGGCCATGCAAACCTGTATTAATACTTGTGTGCATATTAAAATGTTTTTTTGTACAATGATCATGACAGTGGAATAGGTTATTCTTAGCCAGTTTACTGCAGTAATTGCAGTGGAAAATGTGGTTAACATCCACTCATGTATGGGAAAAAATACTGTTGAAAATGCCGTGATATAGAATTTTGGTCATACCGCTCAGCACTAGTTTGAGGGTTTTTTTTACTCAAAATGTCTACAGCACACAACATATCCTTCTCCAAGAAAATGTGCTTATAATGAATGCCTTCAATATTGCATTCAAAAATCTCCCATACAGGGTTTTGTTATTTTCTACCAGCCATATTGATTTCTGATTGCACACAAAACCTTTTACATTACAGAATATATTAATGGCTGTACTCCAGAACATAATATAGCAACAAACTGAAGGCTTTCTAAAAATTACAAATGTAAGCAACAGTCTTTAGTTAGGATCCAGAAACTCTGCTATTATCCACTTACCAATATAAAAGGTGAGCCATTAAACTAGTCAAGCACAAACCTATTGGTTTTTAATCACTGTAGCAGCCTTCACCGATTCTTCTGATGCGATGTACAATGTGGCTAATTTGCTTACTTCAGCCCTCCTGGCTTAAAAACAGACCCTCGGAGAGAAGATAGGAGATATTAAGGTCTCAACTCAACAGACCCAACACCAGACATACATAAGTCATATTTTCCCCGATATTAAATGGCACATAATTTCCTAAATAATGCTAAGGGAAGCCAAATAATCAATCATGCCAAATCTCTGGGACGTGGCAGGGAAACAGAAGCACTCAGAAAAGTTTAAGCAGACATAAAAATAATGTACATACACCACACAGAAGGTAACTGTTTTCAAACATGTAGCTTATCCTTGGGATTTTCTGTAAAAAATGTGTGAATAAAAATGCGCGAGAGAAGAATTTCAAGAAAGTTAACCCAGCTAGTATAAATAATTTCAAGAAAATTCCCAGATTTCCCTCTATGTGAACAAAGCTAGAAAACTGAAACATGAAACAAGGCATTATGGCATTCTTGTTTATGAGACTGATGTTTTAGTCAGCTTACCAATCATAGCAGAAACTTCCAATAATGCATGATGTTTTTGCTTAATCATTTAGCAGAAACCATTATCTTAAGTAACCTGAATAAAAAAACATCTAGTAATTGGAGGGATTATGAAAGAGTTACACATTTTTACCCTCACTCACAACAAGAAACACCTGTATGCCATCTCCACAGATGCTATTAGCACCAGTGGAAACATCAGCCCTCTCCAGCAGCTGTAAAGCAGCAGTGAAGCTCGGGAGCATGATGCGCACTG
Organism: Erpetoichthys calabaricus; assembly: GCF_900747795.2. Taxonomy (NCBI): domain Eukaryota; kingdom Metazoa; phylum Chordata; class Cladistia; order Polypteriformes; family Polypteridae; genus Erpetoichthys; species Erpetoichthys calabaricus. The sequence continues at coordinate 105,484,749 of NC_041404.2, forward strand.
CACATATTGTAGAAGCTTAACTTAACACATTTTCTGGAACAATAACAGTAACATATGCTTTTGTATCCTTGTTACACAATACCCAACTGTGACACGTGCATTTGTAATTCAAGTATATCTCTCTACTAGCTGAAATACCCAGTGTTGCCCGGGAGGAAAACAAAGTGTTTTTTTTTTTTTTTTTTAATTGTATATATAATGTGTGAAGCCTGAAGTCCAAAGATCAAATAAACACTTTCACAAAAGGTTCAAGGATGATACAACAGTTTCCATGGCGTAGCGGTAAGAACTGCTGACTTGTAATTAAGAGTCCCCGGTTCGATCCTGACTGCCTCATATATTTACTGTTTTCAGTAGTGATCTGTTCTTATTGTTAATATTATACAATAAACACATACACTTGGTTTATGTCTGTAACAGCGGCTGTAAATGTATAGTACTTGTAAAGGTTAGCTTGTTTTTTTTTTCCCCCTCACTTTTATTCTGTTAGTCATGATCACGATACACTACTGCCACCCACCAGCACCACCCAGGGATCTGACACTGTTAGTTTTTATTTGAAACTGGGAATAACTGTAGATGTGAGTGGTGTTTTGAGGCAATGGAACTGGACATTCTCTGTCTGATCTGGATGGATAAAAGCTGATACACAAATGCTGGTGAATCTGCCTTCTTCGTATCTCACCGCCACTTGATTTTTTTTTATTCAATTTTATTGAGTGTTCCTGCTCATGCTGAATTAGTATGCACCTTATGATCCATGATGTCAAAGCTGCACTGACAAAAAAAAAACAGACATACAGTAGGTATATATGATATTTGGAATTATTCATTTTATGACCTGTATAGTACATTTCGGAAAACATTGTGGCACGGATGCAACATTATTCATATTCATTTGCGTAGCTTCTTGCGGTTGTAATCAGTGACCGCGTGTTCCCCCCTCCCAACCCCAGTCTTGCCAGTCCCCACATGTTGCTGTATGGTGGTGTTTCATTTGTACTCCAGGACATGCAGAGGAAAGAATAGTACAGAGAGGTCAGTTCAGCGCTATATGCAATCATCAAATTCAAATGTTAACAGTTCACAAACACGCAAGGACCATCTTTCCTACATTTACGACATGTGTACATGTTGCAATGTATACACTTCCCTATATGCTTTGGTTCCTATTACATTGAAAGCGCACCTGACACTGACTCCGTTTACTTTCCTGAGGAAAGCAGCTGTCTAGGAACAGAAGCTTGTCGATGTTGCATCCTCCTTTTCTTTTTCCATCGCCTTTTCTAGTAAGATGTGACGATGAAGTTCCTCTGAAAGGTGAGCCATGAACACTTCTTTTCTCAGTGGACCCCATACATGCCTTGCACATTACATGTGCGTTGATCGCTGCCAGGTCAAACTTGTTAAAGCACACTGCAACCGGCCACCTGCGTGTTCCTGCTCGCACTGAATAAGCTCACGCCTTCTGGTGCATGACGTCAACGCAACACCGGGCAAAAAAGAAAGATACAAATATATGTGACATTGGGTATAAGTTTATGGTAATTGTAAAAGTTAGCTTTTTTCAGTTTTATTCTCTCAATCACGATCACGCTCTATTATCCAAACCCCCCCCCACGATCTGACTCAAACTAACAGCGCCAGCATAATTCACACCTGATCTGATGCTGTTCATTTTCAAATAGTATTGCATTAGTGCGATGATGTTTTCTGATTGGTACTATTCAGGTCATAAAATGATTTCTTCAAAATGTCACATATATTGTCTCTTTTTTTCAGGTGTGTAATAGAAACCACAGCATGAAGAGAAGTGTGTACGTTGCAACAAGTACACAAGTCGTAAATGTAGGAAGGATGGTCCTTGCGTGTGTGAGAACAGTTAACGTTTGAATTTGATGACTGCATATAGCGCTGAAATGACCACTCTGTACTATTCTTTCCTTTGCATGTCGTGGAGTACAAATGAAACAGCACCATACAGCAACATGTGGGGACTGGCAAGATCGGGGGAAAAAAAAAAAAACACGCGGTCACTGATTACAACCGCAAGATGTTATGCGAATGAATATGAATAGTATGAATAAAGTTGCATCCGTGCCACAATGTTTTCCGAAATGTACTATACAGGTCTTTTTTTTTTTTGTCAGTGCAGCTTTGATGTCATGGACCATAAGATGCATACTAATTCAGCATGAGCAGGAACACTCAATAAAACTCAATAACAAAAAATCAAGTGACAGTGAGATATGAATAAAGCAGATTCCCCAGTTTTTTGTGTGTCAGCTTTTCCTGATCCATCCAAATCAGAGAATGTCCTGTTCCATTGTCTCAAAACACCACTCACATTTACAGTTAGTCCCAGCTTCAAATAAAAATTAACAGTGTCAGATCCCTAGTTGGTGCTGGTGGGGGGTGGAAGTATGTATCGTGATCGTGACTAACAGAATAAAGTGAGGAAAAAAAAAAAAAACGCTAACCTTTACAAGTACTATAAATGTACAGCGGCTGTTACAGACGCAAACCAAATGTATGCGTTTATTGTATAATATTAACAATAAGAGCAGCTCACTACTGAAAACGGTAAATATAGGAGGCAGTCAGGATCGAACCGGGGACTCTTGAATACAAGTCAGCAATTCTTACCCGTTTATGCCTACATTTTGTCATTTACTACTAAAATATGAAAAAGTTTGTTTTAACAATGTGTTTACACAGATTATTGTAGAAACGGAACACACATGAAATGCATGTGTTCCAAATAACGATCTATTATGCCCACTCTTAAACTCCAGCACTTCACTCCCAGATAATCAAGGCATGAGCTGGGAGAACTCTGTGCACGTTCTGTGGCGGTTGGGGGATGGAATATCAGGCTGCTTACTGCTTGTCTTTATCTGCACATTTACAGGACAAAAGACACTGATGGAGAGGTGCGAAGGGATTTAAGGTGGGCCAGATTTATGAGTTTTTTTCGTAGGCTTTGGTAATTCTAGTGTTAATCTATAGACTAAGGTTGTAAGAATAGGCAATATCATCTGCAATTGATGACTGATTACTGACACTGCCAATGAAAATTTCTTGGCCAATGATTTGAATCATGTGATTAACAGATTTATACTAGGCACTTATATCCTGATTATATACAGATAGACAAACGCATAAAAATTTCACAAAAAACTAAATACTTCTATAACAGAAGTGTACAAATCAGATTATTATTTTTTGCTTGCAAAATGCAAATTAGTACTTTTACAGCCTACTCTTACAGGATTCAAAGTGGTAGGTGTGCTGTTTTGCATGCTTTATATTTTTACCAATATTGGAGGCGTGTGGAAGTAGTCATTTACAACATATTATTACGTGAAGAGAACAGAGAAAGAGAATGTGCTAGAAATGATGCAATCAAGACAGCTCTGCCCAGGGTCTCAACTTTGCCACAGTCAATCTGGATGTGTGAATCATGACAGGCAAGATAAAATCCTGCTTAGATCATTCAGTGAGTGCTACTGCTGACCTATCTTTGCATGCATCACCATGCATTTTTCTATGTGAAGACAACAGACTTTCAGGATGTGGAGAAGAAAAGGCATGAGATTTTGAAAATATGTACCTATCAAAAATTATGACGCAGCTGGTGTTACGGAATATTGCCACTGGTTCTAACTGTAACACCTTATATGGTCTTTTGGAAGAAAGTCAACCATGACTGAACCAGTGTATTTAGAAATATGATCAGCTCTGCAGGAGACATATAGAGGGAAGCACAGCCAAGCGGTGGTGCGCATATCTCCATCACTGACCCAAAAGAAATTTGACATGGATTGTTAAAACCAAAAGGGAAGTTGGTGTTGAAAGATTCACTGATTATGACTTTGCAGACGATACTGTGATCTTCACAGAGTCAATGGAGGCTCTGATCAGGGCTCTCGAGAGACTTAGCGAGGAGTCTGAGTGTTTGGGCCTGCGAGTTTCTTAGATAATAAACAAGATCCAGGCCTTAATGACATCTTGGGCACAGCCATCAGCAGTGTGTCTATCTGTGGAGAGAGTGTCAGACTTGTTTACTTACCTCGGCAGTGACATTTATTTAGACAGATTGGGTGAGCATGGGGGGGGGGTCATGCAGTCGCTGGAAAGGGGTGTGTGATGCTCCAGATATCTTTGCAAAAGGATGAAGGTCCAAGTCTTTAGAGTTCTGGTGCTTCTTGTTTTGCTATATGGTTGCAACATGGATGCTATCCAGTGACCTGAGACAAAGGCTGGACACCTTCGGTATTGTGTCTCTTCAGAGATTCCTTGGGTACCGCTGGTTTGACTTTGTGTTGAACGAGTCCCAAATGAGGCACATTACATGCATTGTGAGGAAGCGTCAGTTATGGCACTATGGCCATGTGGTGCGATTCCCTGAGGGTGATCCAGCGCACAGGGTCCTCATTGCTGAAGACCCAAACAGCTGGACCAAGCCAATGGGAAACCCACATAACACCTGGCTATGGCAGATAGACGGTCATTTCCGGGGGATTGCGACTGGACCACATGTCTGCCTTGGGAGTTGCCAACCAGGATCCTGAGCTGTTTGGTCATGTGGTGGGTGCGCAACGATCTGTACCAGTGCATAATCCCTAACCTGACCTGACCTAGAGCTGATCAATTTCTGTATTGGTATGTTTTTTTTTTTTTTAAAGAGATGGGGGGTTGAAGGTTGATGTATAACGCTTACTTAGTAAAAGTAAAAGTAAAATACTTATGTTGTGGGCCTTACTTATGCTTTAAAACAACACTTTAATTTGTTTACATAAATAATATGAAATGGTATTGTTGTGTCCAAATCACAGCACCCTGCTTATACTTAGTGATTTTTGTAAATCCAGAAGCACCAAAAATTAACGGTCAATGAAATGAGTCTTTACCGCTTCTGCTAGTAGCACTAGCTAAACACATGTAGTCTGCTGGATGGTAGATGTACAAATCCAGTTCTATCGCTTCTGAATCTTTAGTGAGAACAACAGCCAATCTGCTCAATCAACAAATAATTTTGTTGACTCCTTTGGCTTATTATGTTTAAATGTTCTAAAGCCAAAATGTTGCCAAAAAAGGTTTTTTTTTTTTTTTGAAAAAGTATGAAAACGTCTGATTTTGTGTAAGTAGGTAAACTGAGCATTGTAATTACACCTCTTAACATTTTACTATATAGATATGCTACCCAGTGTCAGAAAACAAGTTATACGTAGAAGATCAGTAGGATGATGACTCAAAACTGTTAGCGAAAAACACAAAACAATCGTTATAAAGGAAGAATTGACTGCATTAAAGTGGCTAGCAATGAGTGCTGATCTCAATTTTGCTGAAAATCTTAGAAAAAAACAGAAAACTACTAATGGGAACAGGAATCCTGCAAACATTCAGGAACTAAGGCACCTTTTCAACTTAAGAGTGGAAGAATCTATCAACAGAAAGGTGAAAGAAGTTTCTAGACTACCACAAGAATTGTTTCAAGGCTAATATCATTGCCAAACGTTGAGTCACCAAGTATTAGAAAAGTGTCCCTTTAATGTTGCCCAGGTCTGTCTTCCATTTTTTTCTGTGAGGAAAAAATATATATATGCAAGCTGAACAGCCATGTTTTGTTTTATAATTTTGGACATCCTACTAAAATATTCTGATTATCAAATGCAGGTACATTTTCAATTATTTCTAAAGATACTGTATATTAAACACCTAGGGTTCAAAAGGTGATAATACTATTGGCAACAATTGTGGACCTTTTCGTGTGAATGCCTTTAACGTAATAAAATTAAACATTTGCGTTACTTTGCTGCAAAATGAGGTTCTTTGCTTTAATTATTTACTGATTAATGCCACCCATCAGCATTTGCCACTCTTTTTACCTTCAGCAAACAATGCCATCCAATGATTAAAAAAAAAAAAAAACTCGTTTGACTCTAACCATTCTCACGATACCATCAAATATTTAGCTAAATACAGTTTTATTTCTGTAACATGTATCCACTGTTTCTTGCACAATGACTTCACTTATTTGAAATGAAACATGCCATATTCATGGATGATCCTATTCTGCAGAATTGAATGACGTTGCTCTTCAAGGATGGACAAAGCACAAAACAGGAAAAATAAACATGCAGAGGAAGGGAACGAGAACAGAACTAAAAAAAAACTGAATCACACTTCAACAGGTTTGACTCATTCTTGCCTGTACAGCCGTCTCCCAACACTGAGAGCATCTGTGTGCAAGCTGAGGAGGTTCTGGAATCCCAGCTGCCATTTGCATGACCTTCCCCTACAATGACATCTCACCTGTGGTCTCCTGCCCCCCCTCCACTCCCTGGAATGTGCGTCTTTACAGATCAAGTGAGGAGAGAGCTGAGAAGGGTCTGCATAAACAAGGCTTCAGGGCTGGACAGAATCAGTCCCAGGATACTGAAAATATGTGCCAGCCAGCTCTGTGAGGTCCCTCAGCCCTGTTTCTCCATTTCCCTGAATTTAAAGAAGGCTCTCCCCTGTGGAAAATATCATGTATGGTCCCAGTGCCAAAGAAAGGGCACTCTCGTGATCCTAAAGACTATCTGACCAGTTGCTCTTACTCATATAATATGATTACCTTTAAGAGGCTGGTTCTAAAACAGGCACAGCCTTTGCTTTCAGAGCATCTGGATCCTCTGCAGTTTGCCTATCAGGTGCATATAGGTGTGGATGATGCCCTCATCTACATGCTCCACAGAGCCTATTCATCCTACTTGCACAAAGCCGGCACCACAGTCAGGATAATGTTCTTTGACTTTTACAGTGCTTTTAACACCATTCTGTCTAATTGACTGGGGAAAATGTTCAAAGCTTTGAATCCTGGTGCTCTCACAATCTCCTGAATCATAGTCTACATGGCCATCAGACAGCAGTTTGCGAGGTTGAGGGACTGTGTGTCAGAAATGATGGTGTGTAATACTGGAGCGCCTCAGAGAACTATCCTGTCTCCCTAATAGTTTACTGTCTATACAACAGAGCTTTCCAGCACAATACCAACGCTTGCCAAATACAGAAATTTTCAAATGACTTGTCCATCATAGGATGCATTAATAATGAAGATGAGTCAGAGTACAGGAGAGTCATGGAAGACTTTGTCCTGTTGTGCAGGGACAACAACCTGCACCTCAACATCAGTAAGACAAAGAACTTTGGGGCGACTTTCAATGTGCCAAGAAGCCTCTGATTTCAGTCACCATTCAGGGGGAGGATGTGAAAGTGGTACAGAGCGACAAGTAGCTGGGAGATCACATAAACAACAAACTGGGCATTCTGACAACACAGTAGCACTGTACATAAAGGGATACAGCAGACTGTACTTGCTAAGGAGACTCAAGTTTTTTTGATGTATAGCAACAAGCCAATGGAAATACTCTACCAGTCTATAGCAGCCAATGTGGTGTTCTATGCTGCAGTCTCCTGGGGAAGCAACCTGAGCACAACAGAAGAACAATGCCTGAACAAACTTAACTGGAAAGCCTGTTCCATTCCAGGGCAAACCCATAACACAATGGAAACTGTTGTGGCAAAGTGGATGATGCTAAATTAGGATGCCATCATAAAAAATCCGCTCCTGGAGGTGCTGTCTTGGAGCACTCTTAGACAAGGGCTTATGGTATGCTAAATGCACCTCTGGGTTTTTTCTTTTCCTACCCACTGCTATAAGACAATTCAATGCTTCCACCCAATGTACTCATTAAGTTTAATTATTTTTCTATCAGTTGATTGATTGGCTCAATTATCTGTCCTGTGAGTATGCACATTCTTGTTTTTTCTGTTTCTGCTGCTGTATGCATTTGAATTTCCCCATAGGATTAATGAAGTTTACCTAACCCGGCCACAGGGGATGCACAAACCAGTCCCAAGCCCGGATAAATGGGGAGGCTTCCGTCAAGAAGGGCATCCAGTGCAAAATTTTGCCAAATCAATATGCGGACAACGACACAAATTTCCATACCGGATCAGTCGAGTCCTGGGTTAACAACGACCGCCACCAGTACTGTTAGCCAACAGGGTTCTGGTGGAATTTGAGCTACTGTTGGCCGAGTGAAGGAGAAGAAGAGGGGGGAGATGTGCCCGGTGGCAGGAGAAGAGGAGAAGGTAAAAAGAGTGGAACTGAGGGTAGGAACTTTGAATGTTGGCAGTATGACTGATAAGGGGAGAGAATTAGCAGATATGATGGAGAGAAGGAAAGTTGATATATTGTGCGTGCAAGAGACTAAATTGAAGGGGAGTAAGGCCAGGTGGATATGAAGAAATGGTGCAGGGGTAATTCTGAAGGACAGTATGTCAAGAGTGTTTTGGAGGTGAAAAGAGTGTCAGACAGAGTAATGATTATAAATCTAGAAACTGGAGGTGTGATGATGAATGTTGTTACTGCATATTCCCTGCAAGTTGGGTGTGCAATGGATGACAAAGAAAACTTTTGGAGTGAGTTGGATGAAGCAATAAAAAGTGTACCCAAGGGACAGAAAGTGGTGATTGGAGTGGATTTCAATGGACATGTTGGGAAAAGGAACAGAGGAGACGAGGATGTGATGGGTAGGTATGGTGTCAAGGAAAGGAATGAAGAATGTCAGATGATAGTGGATTTTCCCAAAAGGATGGACATGGCTGTGGCGTATACGTATTTTAAGAAGAGGGAGAAACATAGGGTAACATAACATACAAGAGTGGAGGAAGATGCACACAGGCAGATTATATCCTATGCAGAAGAGTCACTCTGAAGGAGATTGAAGACTGCAAAGTGGTGTCAGGGGAAAGTGTAGTTAAGCAGATTAGGATGGTGGTCTGCAGGATGACGTTGGAGATCAAGAAGAGGAAGAGAGTGAGGGCAGAGCCAAAAATCAAATGGTGGAAGTTGAAAAAGGAAGACTGCAAGGTTGAATTTAGGGAGAAGGTGAGACAGGCACTATTAGTAAGGCTGACAGCAAGAAGGGTATTTGGCGTGACATCTGGACAGAGGAAGGAGGAAAAGGAAACCTGGTGGTGGAATGGGGAAGTACATGAGAGTATACAGAGGAAGAGGATGGCAAAGAAGAAATGGAATAGTCAGAGAGATGCAGAAAGTAGACAAGAGTACAAGGAGATAAGGCACAAGGTGAAAAGAGAGGAGGCAAAGGCTAAAGAAAAGGCGTATGATGAATTGTATGAGAAGCTGGGCACTAAGGAGGGAGAAAAGGACTTGTACCGATTGGCTAGACAGAGGGACCAAGCTGGGAAAGATGTGCAGCAGATTAGGGTGATAAATGATAAAGATGGAAACATACTCACAAGCGAGGAGTGCGTGTTGAGCAGATGGAAAGAGTACTTTGAGATGCTGATGAATAAATAGAACGAGAGAGAGAAGAGGTTGGATGATGTGGAGATAGTGAATCGGGAAGTGCAACAGATTAGCAAGGAGGAAGTAAGGACAGCTAGGAAGAGGATGAAAAATGGAAAGGCCTTTGGTCCAGATGACATACCTGTGGAAGCATGGAGGTGTTTAGAAGAGATGGCAGTGGAGTTTTAACCAGATTGTTTAATGGAATCTTGGAAAGTGAGAGGATGCCTGAGGACTGGAGAAGTGTACTGGTACTGATATTTAAGAATAAGGGGGAAGTGCAGGACTGTAGTAATTACAAGGGGATAAAATTGATGAGCCACAGCATGAAGTTATGGAAAAGAGTAGTGGAAGCTTGGTTAAGAAGTGAGGTGATGATTAGTGAGGAGCACTATGGTTTCATGCCAAGAAAGAGTACCACAGATGCGATTTTTGCTCTGAGGATGTTGACGAAGAAGTATAGAGAAGGCCAGAAGGAGTTGCATTGCGTCTTTGAAAATCTGGAGAAAGCATATGACAGGGTGCCTCGAGAGGAGCTGTGGTATTGTATGAGGAAGTCGGGAGTGGCAGATAAATACATAAGAGTTGTACAGGATATGTAAGAGGGAAGTGTGACAGTGGTGAGGTCTGAGGTATGCTCTAGAGAGGAGAGGAATGAAGATCATTAGGAACAAGACAGAATACATGTGTGTGAATGAGAGGGAGATCAATGGAATGGTGAGGATGCAAGCAGTAGAGTTGGCGAAAGTGGAGGAGTTTAAATACTTGGGATCAACAGTACTGAGTAATGGGGATTGTGGAAGAGAGGTGAAAAAGAGAGTGCAGGCAGGGTGGAATGGGTGGAGAAGAGTGTCAGGAGTAATTTGTGACAGACGGGTATCAGCAAGAGTGAAAGGGAAGGTCTACAGGACGATAGTGAGACCAGCTATGTTATATGGGTTGAAGACGGTGGCACTGAACAGAAAGCAGGAGACAGAGCTGGAGGTAGCAGAGTTAAAGATGCTAAGATTTGCATTGGGTGTGACGAGGATGGATAGGATTAGAAATTATTACATTAGAGGGACAGCTCAAGTTGGATGGTTGGGAGACAAAGTCAGAGAGGCGAGATTGCGTTGGTTTGGACATGTGTAGAGGAGAGATGTTGAGTATATTGGGAGAATGATGTTAAGGATGGAGCTGCCAGGTAAACAAGAAGGCCTATGAGAAGGTTTATGGATGTGGTGAGAGAGCACATGAAGGTGGTGGATGTAACGGAGCAAGATGCAGAAGACAGGAAGATATGGAAAAAGATGATCACCTGCGATGACACCTAACAAGAGCAGCTGAAAGAAGAAGAATATCTAGTCTAACCTACTTTAATTTAAATGTATTTGAAAATAAACAAACGTACATATGGTATTTTTTCACCCAATGATGCACCTTTCATGTTTATTACAGATTTTTAATTGGTCGAGTAGGAATGAATTTATGCTTGAATGGGCCGTACAGTTGACTGGGTCCATGTCTATGGTTCATTACTGCCCTGCATCTGAAACTTTCTAGCCCCAAATGAAACAGGTCTGAAAATGTTATGAACAGTATATGTATTTATACTTTTGAAAGTTAAAAACATGCAGTGTTATTTACAATAATTTTTAACGGCAATGTGTTAACCAAAAGGTTAAAAACAATTCCATATTTTAAATTTTGCCAGTAAAGCAATTTTAATCTACTATATGAATCAGTCAGGCAATTTGTCTGTTTTCTCATAAATGTTTCTCCGGTAATGAGCATATTCTAAGTTACTGTGAAATGTAACTAGAAACAATTTTACAGTGCATATTAAAGTGTTTAATGACTTTTTAAAGTAAAAAAAAAAAAACATTGTATTAATGCAGGAACACATCTACACATTACAAGGTTGTGGGTTTGGTGTAGTGGCTAAGACACAAACTGTGACAATCCTAAAAAAGTCATTTTCACCACCTTAGCTACAACTGAATAATAAATGTAGATACATTTACTATATTCAACCAACATTATAAGGTCTCCCTGACAAGGATGTCAGCCACACACAATATAGGATAATTGATTGGTATGTAACGCCCTTTACCTGATCAATCTCAAAGCCCTGTATTTTCATTGTACAAGCAACTATTAATATGTTATTGCAAAATTTTCTGCAAATTATCTACTAAAATGCATTGCATCTATAGTACAAAAAAATTGTTTAAGTTTGATTGATGGTCTAGGTCAAGCTTCAAATCAAATAAAGACTGACAGACTTGGTTCAGTTCCTTTGAAATAAGTGTATTCTATTTAATCATGATACTTTATTCAGTGTACTACTGTAAAAATAACTTCCTTGCAGAATGTAAGACCTTTACGCAATTTTAATGACAAATGACATTTAACTCGCAAGGTTCATTGTCATTTTGGTGACAGGTTAAGCAGTTTCATTTATTAATGTTCTTTTACAAATAAATTTTAATGAGAAGTCAAGCAAAATGACACCTTTTATTGGCTAACTAAAAAGATTACAATATGCAAACTACAATACACTATATGTCCCTTCTTCCCTTAGTGGTGTGCAAATGCTGTTACATCTGCACAAACAAACCAACACTAGCTTTCCATTTGATCAAGGAGCAATAGTCTATATTTCACAAATGTTTACACGGCTAGTGCTGTCAGGCATCAAGAGTATTTAACCAATTATATGATTAGATCGATATTGCATGTAACATAGCACACTGTTTTTGTTTTTAAAATGCATATTCAGGTGATCAGTTTTTATTGGATGCATATAATGACAGATCTAATAGCTTAGTGCGATTTAAGATAGATGCTTAACATGTACAGTAAAATAGTCTTGCAAGTACTGCAAATGTAATAACTTGTGCAGATTCACTGTGCTGTCAATTCATTATTGCATTCCATGTATATTGTAAACTATTCATTATATTAACGCATTTGAGTTCAGTGTCAGCTTTTCATTTATTGAAATATCAAAACATACTTAAATGACTTGCATTTTACAGGTTTTCTGGACATTGTTATTTCAAGTACCAATACAAAAATGTAATTCAATTAATTTCAATACTGTACACAGAAACACAAAGCAAGTGCTCCTTCCGCCTCCAGAGACTCAAGTGTCTAGTACCAGTCAGGATCGTTCACTAAGTAGTTGCTTGCGAAGTCCTCATGAAACCGAAATTCGAGACGAAATGCCCCCTTCACAGACATCACGGTATATTGAATTCAGGACCCCATTCAAAACGAATAGCATTCACTGTTCTCAAGACGACAGGTTGCCAACTTGAACATTACCGCAAGAAGCCTCACGGAGAACAAAGTCTGCTTAAAAAGTGAACTGGCGATGTATCTGAAGGTTTTGTAATCAGGAAAGATCGCAAAGCTTTTCTTGATGTTCGAGCTGGGCGCAGTTTTCTTACCTTCACTCGGACCCGAACCACCTCTCGCTCCTCTTCAGTCGACATGATACCACAGAAATTTCAACGATCCTTATACACCTGTGGGTCGTAGCTCTGCCACCTTCCCATCCAATCGTTTGTGGTCTCTATTTTAATTTCGCAAAGCACAAATTACATCTTGCAGCATCCTCACTATCCATGGCTCTTTTTATTTTCTCCAGGATCTGACGTCCGTTAAGATTACATCATCCAGGAACTCGGCAGAAAAAGGGGTGGGGCAAGTAGCGTTGGAGTCTATTAAACTGTCCATTCTTAAAGGGGTAACGACAAATGTGGGACCCATTTAAACTTAACTGCCGTTGCAACCATTCACCTCTTTTAGGTTCGTTACATTGTAACGATCACATGAGCTGGTACTATCAAAACGTAACTGAAGTGACTATTTCTGTGAAAGAGGCACATAAACGCTTAGATAACTTTTCTTCGAGTTGATTTTAAAGTAATTTTACTCATAAGAATAAATGCAGGCATCTTGGTCAGTCCATGGCACTTATCCCGAATAAATGTCCCCCGTGTATACAAGAAGTGTCCGAATCCGGTCCTGGAGGACTACAGTGGTTGCGGGGTTAACCTTCCTGCGACTTTCTTAATCAGTGCCCAATTTCTACTGTTAATTGACTTAATTTTCCATCGTTTTAATTTCCCAGTTTTTCAAGTCTTCTGAATTGTTTCTTTTTTCCATGAATGGCAGCCAAACGAAATGAGATGCGAAGTGAGCCAGCTTATGACCAGCTACGTCGGGGCTTCGAACTCCAACCAGTTCCACTCCAACTAGTTTCTTAATTATAAGCCTACTTTGATTTTTAATTAATAATACTAATAATAAAGTACATTTATATAGCACTTTACTCACAATTCAAAGCTTTTTACATAAACGGGGGAAATCACTTCAACCACCACCAATGTGTAGCACCCACGTCTATGATGCAACAGCAACCATTATTGTGCCAGTACACTGATCACACATTAGCTGTTCGGTGGTATGGGGTGATAGAGATAATTAAGCAATTAGAAACATTGGATGATTTTGGGAGGGGAGTAGAATGACCAAGACTGCTTTGCAATTTTGCCAGGACATCCGAATACACCTTACTCTTTTCAAAAGATACCCAAAAATCTTTAATGAGCACAGGAAGTCAGGATCATTGCTTTACTTGTCATCTGAAGGATGACACCATTTTTACAGCATACTCTCCCTATCCCAGCAGTGGGGCATGGGGATCCATACCCAGACCACAGGGCAAGCGCCCCTGATAACCTCACCAACACCTCTTCTAGAAGAAACCCAAGCCTTTCCTAGATGGTCTCCCACCCAGGTACTGTACTAGCCAAGCCCAGACATGCTTAGCTTTAGGTGGATAAACCTGTTATTTAATTCCATGGCTTTTTGGTGCTCTCATTCTGCAACACCAGACATTTCCAAAACAGTTGATCCATGTCTCAAAATAGAGTCATATCACCAAAACATTAGCACTTTACATCTTGCTGGAAGAACACACAAAAGAAAGGCTTATAAAACACTAACAGACATTGTTACATTAAATATAAAATGGTTCATCATTAAATGGTCAGATCTGGATTTTATTTTTCATACTGTAGGGTAAATAGAGAATATTCATAAAAAATAGTACTTATTGTCAATACTACAGCCAGAAACAAAATATACACACTTGCAGTTGGTCCATGACTGTAACAATGTTATAGCAGTAATTTTCTAACCTATCTGCTCCTCTGTATTCAGCAACAAGTTCTCTTCTAAATCAAATCTGATGTCCTCTCTAGCAATACATCTCCTGCCATGCCTGATCCATCCTTGGCATTGCTCTGGAGAAATTTCTAGGCATCCAGTAATGACATCTGATCATGTGGCCAGTGGTCATAAACCTTCCACCTCCACGCAAAAAAGAATTCCTCAAAGGGGTTCAGGAAGGGGACGTATGGTGGAAGAAATAATGAGGACATCCTTGGGTGTGCTGCAAACCATTCTGTGACTGCAGTGGAGTAGTGGAATGCCACGTTATCCCACACCACAACAACTACCTGTAATAATGCATTTGTGCTTTCCCGCTCTCTCTCATCCTCTGGTACCAGTGTCCTGTGGAGGTCATCAAGAAACAAAATGAGGGGCTCTGAGTTTTATGGGCCAAAGACTGGTTTGTGTGGCAAAACACTGTTATAGCAAATTGCTGCACACATTGTGGTGTTGGCTTGTCTCAGTCCTGGAGTTTGCACGGTTGCTCTTTGACCTGTAATAATCTGTCCTCGCTGCTGTTGCTTTGCCATTTTAAACCCAGCTTCATCCACAAAGATGAACACATGGGTTGTTTGCACAGCCGCCAACTCCATGACCCTCTAACAGGAAAAAATACCATATTGTAAGGATTACATTACATTACAGTAGCATATATTACTGTATACATAGCTCTATATAACTTTGTGGTATATTGTACTTCAAAAGTTTGTATGGAACTTGTAAGGAAGACAGCCTTCATGAACACCAAACTTGTAGCTGACAGTGGTTGCTAAAGTTCTGGCACAAAGTTTGTTTAACATCTTTTCTTTCCCACTTGGCTGAATCATTAATTTTGCATAATTGGGCTTACAGCCTGAAGGACTTGCACTATGCTTTGGAGGCATAATTGCACACAAAAACCTATATTTTTTTTAGGAAAAACAATGAAAACATACAACAAATGTATTGGTAGCTCTTTACTCTACAATGGTAAGGTTAGTAATACTGGTGATGTGCCTAGTAGGATACTAGCCACTCCGAAAACTTTGTGTGCATCGCTTCTCTCATTTTTTTCTCTACTGCACATGGTAGCAAATCCCGTCAATGTGTGGTAACCAGCACAAAAGTGAAAATGAGGTTACTAATTAAATCATGCAAAAGCTTGAAGTTGCAAATATTAAACGTGTGAATGTTGAGGATTGACTGTAATTTTATCAGAAGAGCCT
Source organism: Erpetoichthys calabaricus (assembly GCF_900747795.2). Taxonomy (NCBI): domain Eukaryota; kingdom Metazoa; phylum Chordata; class Cladistia; order Polypteriformes; family Polypteridae; genus Erpetoichthys; species Erpetoichthys calabaricus. The sequence continues at coordinate 105,500,544 of NC_041404.2, forward strand.
GATTGTTTGTATTTTTTTTAGAAAGGTGACATGTACTTTTTCTAAAATTGATCATATTTTTTTTTTTTTTTTTTACAAAATAATTGTTGGCAACGACACAGAGTTCCCCAAGTGAATATGACATTCTGTGGAAGGCAACTACATCATATTTTGACCTTTATCTTAGATTTGTATCATATATCAGGAAGAGTATGATTTTATCTAGTGATTAACAGAATAATAAGGACCAAGACTTCATTGACACAGGTATACTTGCTATAACATACATGCAATGGTAAAAACATTTGTTAAACCCATACTCATGTTTGCTTGTTATAGCAATGGGGAGGTGAGATTTGGACATTCAGGACCTTTCAAAGCTTTATTTTTTATTACTCTTTTCAGATTTCAGTTCAGTTCAGTCCAGTCATAACTAAAGACATTATAGCATAAACATTGAATGGCATGAACAAATCACAAATCAAGAATGAAAAGACATTTACATGTTTATTTACATAAGTGAAAATGTAATTTATAAGAAAATATAATAAAACATACAATATGTGCAAAAAAAAAATCAATTAAAATTAGCATGTTAAATAGAGTATTGACAGGTATGGCACAGTACAAATATATTCAATTACTATTTTATTTTTTTCTTTATTTATTAATTAAATTTTCAATGCCATAAGAGAATTTTATATATATTACATGTACTCCTTAGAGTACCAAGATAGTTAAAACTGTAATACAAGATATTTGACAGCTAGTTAAAAGCATTTGTTTCTTTCCAAGTAATATTTAAAATATATAAAAAAACAATATTCAATAATTATCTTTTGAGAATTTAATTAACCACATTGTATGTATATATATATATATATATATATATATATATATATATATATATTTTAATTACCACTTTTGTATCATTTCATAAGGAGACAAGGGTAATAGATTACAATCTAGAGAAGGCAGACATTTCTCCTAGATACAGTAAATGTAAAATTTACCAATTTCTTTGAAAAAAATCTTTGTTTCACCACAAGTGTTTGCTACTTTTCTCACTTGAAGATTCTGAACTCAAATACCATGAAATTCAAGAACATGCTGCTCCCACTCTCTATTCCCCTTTGCTGTGCTGCAATGACCCACTTCTATAGTCAGCTTTCTTCTGTGCCATATTTAACTGGTTCCAGGCATCAAAGATAAGTAACAATGGAATAATAATCCAAAGGGAGTTCATAAAGATGAAGTAGAACCAAAAATAAATTGGGTGCCCCACATCACTGTGGGAAAATCCATCTCTGTATTCTGTATAAAAATATAAAACATCTCCATACAGCTGCCCTGTGGAACAGAAAGTAAATGTTGTTTAAATAAGAGCATAAATTTGTTTTATGATAAACAAATGCATAAAAGCTACTTGTCCGTTCAAGTACCTTTCATTAATAGCAATATTGTCTGCTTTTTATTTTTTAAATAAATTTTACTATTTTCCAAAAATATGGTATAACAAACCCAAATACATTACTATAAACAAGAAGGAAAAAAGCCAAAAAAGTCCAATCAGAGATACAATAAATCCACTATTCACATAAAGAGTTAAAATTAAATCACGCTAAAAATTCAGCCGTTATCTGTTGTGAGGGATGGCCGGCCGAAAATTCCGGTCCACACCTTCAGGCCGCTAGATGGAGTCCTCCAGGCAGCATGGAAGGTCCCCAAATTCCAGCAGGGCATTATGGACGGTGTAGTTTTTATAAACAACCCTGCTGGATACCATGGGGACCAACAGGAGACGCTGTAGGGAGGCTTACAGAGTGCTACGTGCCCTATAACCCGGAAGTGCATCATAATCACATGACCAGAAGGAACAACGTGCTTCCAGGTTGAAGAAAAGGACTTTTAATCTGACCCGGAAGTGATGAGGACTTATGGATTGTTGGGATGGAACCACTTCCGGGTCATAAAGGACTCTGGGAAACCCCAGACGAGTGAGCTGAGCTGGGTGGAAGGGTGGCAACGCATCTGGGAGTGGAGGATTGTTTATTATTGATTATTGTTTATTGGAGTAGTGTGGAGTAGTGGTGCTTTGTGCACATTATTATTATAATAAATTTAATATTTGGATTTTTACCTGGTGTCTAACGTGTGGTCTGAGGGTTAAAGGGGTCACGGGGACCCTTTAAACTGTCACACCGTCAAAGTGGCATTCACAGAAAATACCACTGAAAAATACTAAACCTTGCCATTCATTTTACTATAGTAAATGGTAATGTATTGCATGCTAATTAGCAAATGTAAGAAGGAATTTCGCTGTACTCTGTACATATGACAATAATGACCTAATAAACCTTAGAATATTCAGGAGGAGATGGTGCTTCTCTTGGCAGCAGTGAAGTAAAGATAGCATCCTGAACATGAATGAAATTTTGCTTGGACATTTAAACCATCTGTTAGTATTTTCCATACTCACTTTACACTGGTTATGCCAAGAGTTAAGAGGAATTAAAAAAAAAAATATATGGATCCTTTCTGGATCACCTGGGAGTTTTTTTGCAAACATAATGTAATGAAGACATACACTGAATAGTGATGGCTAGATCTCAGTTTTCTGTAATTTTGGTTAATGATAATAAATGGCAAACATATTTATGGCTGTTGCAGTCTGAAGTGAATGGCAGAAGTTAACTTGAATAAGAACCATTTAAGTAGAGATTCAAAAGCAAGTTTTGGGCAGTATTTTTTTTTTTCCAAATATGGTTAAGTTTGGTGTTCTTTAAGAGAAATTTAATCTGTATTGAAATACACTTGAAAGATCTCTAAGATTGCATTTGATTATTAACCAAAGAGACTCTGCATGGCCAGATCTAATAAGTGAACAGCCAAGATCTTTCTGTTTTACACTTTTAAACTACAATTAGAATAACATTATTTATAAATGGGTGGGGTTCCTGCCATTTAGCATTATACTGTACATATGCATCACATGTTGATTATAGTGCTGGGTGGTTATTAAATGTGTCCTGCAGACAAATTGGAAGAATGAGAATGGAACATTTAAGTTAGCAAGTCTGTAGAATATAGACATTTCATATACAGCATTATATATACAGTCTGGAGGCAACAAGTTAACATTGATATTTTTACTAGATACAAATGCAATTTGGAAGATAAAGGTACAAGACAAAAGTAGAAGAATGTCACCTTAGGTATTGGATATTTCTGCACAATATATGCTTTTCACATTTTTTTTTCATGTGCTGCCTTTTTGTTAGGCAACACTGTGAAGCAGTGGGTAGTGCTGGCACTTAATAGATCCAGTATCGTGAGTTTGAATCCTGCGCCTGTTTAGGGTCTATGTTGAATTTTTATATTTTCACCAAAACTGTTTTCCTCCAGGTTATATTGTTTTTCTCTCACAAACCAAAAGACATGCTGTTTTGAGAATTTCAAATGTATTCAGTGTGAGTTCCTTATGAATTACTTTTGCCCTTTACAGGGGTGTTTTCAGGTTTGCATACAGTATTGTTAAAATATCCTCCAATCAACCTGTGACCCAAAATTGACTAAGCAAGTATGAGGATGCTATGTTATATCCCCCTATTTCTGTTAATTTAGTATGTTCTTGTAATTAAGCTAAAACAAAAAAAGAAAGAAAAAAAAAAACATTGTTGTTGAACCATACAGAATGCATTTTTTATGTTTCACGGTACCCCAATATAATATATAATACAGTGGAACCTCTAGATACGAGTTTAATTCGTTCCAGAACTGAGCTTGTATAGCGAATTTCTCGTATCTAGAACAAACTTCCCCATTGAAAATAATGGAAATCCAGTTAATCCGTTCTGCACCCCAAATATATTAACATAAAAATCAATTTTCCTAATAAATAACACTGATAAATTATATATACTGTAGTCTACCTTTAATAAATAACACTGGTAAATAATATAACTGATTATTAAAAGAATCAAAACAGGTGTCCAAAGTGCAGTAGAGCATTCAATAAATCTTTAAATAAATAATCCTTAAAACAGTTGTGAAGTGGAGGTTTAAAATACACAAGAATAACAATCCTTTAACACGAGGTTAAAACGTCAACAAGAAGCAGTCTTTAAAAACAGATGACAATCCCCGGTGCTTCTTCTCTGTTAGCGTCTCACCTATTTCTCCCATGCGGGCTCTAAAACAGGCGAGACACTCTTAATGCAGCTGACCTTCTCTACACCGTCCTGCTTCAGCTGTTTGGCTCGCCTGTTCAGCTACACGCGAGCCTGCACTTGCCTGCCTGCCTGCCTGCCTCTTCTCTCTCTCTCTCTCTCTCTCTCTTACTTTTTCTCCCCCTTAACCTGCTCGCGCTTCTCTATATATGCGGGGAGGACATGGCAGCTGCAGCCCATCAGCCACAGGAACAATCATGGATGTGGGCAGTTTCCCACCTGTGCACTTAAGTGAGAAACGCAGACACCGCAGATCGCGGCTCGCAACTGCTACCACGCCCCCTTGCTAAGCCGCGAGCTATACCCACAGCCTGGCTCGTGGCTCGTTACGCGAACCAATGCTCGTATTTAGAGCTGAATTTTTCGCTCATACTTTCCTCGTATTTTGAATTTCTCGTATACAGAGGTGCTCGTATCTCGAGGTTCCACTGTATATAATTTGGGGTACATGAACTCATATCGCACATATTGTGTATAATATACAGTACATATATACACACACACTCACAAATAGTGATTTAAAAAAATGAGCAAGCTCAAGAAGATACTTGAACATCAGTACAATTACAATTTACTTTTTTTTCGTGTAGATAGATAGATAGATAGATAGATAGATAGATAGATAGATAGATAGATAGATAGATAGATAGATAGAAAAATGCAACGCATTTGTACAGTATACATTGGCTTCAGATATCAGTAGTGCTGGGTGGTATACTGGTTCATACCGAAAACCGTTTTTTATTTTTTTTATGATATGGATTTTTCTTATACCGCAACACCGGTTTAAATTGCCTAAACGACGTTCGGAACGTGGCGCAGTGGGAAACTGTTCAAGTGGGGACCTTTTTCACTGCTACACCGCTAAACACAGATTTGTTGCACTAGGCCTCTTTTTCACTGCTACACCACCAAATAGGTAGCATTCCGAAACTGAAGCCGACGATAAAGTTGAACATGATGAACAGAAGAACTTTTGCCGAAAAAAAGAAGTCACGTCCGTCGCCTGGAGATACTTTAGTTTTAAAAGGTCAGATGTGTAAATACTGTTTCTATACTACAGGATAATACTGCAAGCCAAGTTGTACTTGTTTTGTTTTCAATACAGTGTAATGTACCTGGGTACTGTGTAATAGTGTGATGACATGTTGACTTTATTCTTGACATTTCCACTTTAATCTTGATGCTTATGACGAGAATAAAGTCGACATGTTGACTTTATTCTCAACATTTCTACTTTATTCTCGCCGTTTATGTCAAGATTAAAGTCGACATGTTGACTTTATTCTCGTAATTTGTCATTAAAGTAGAACATCGTAAACTAAACTTCATCGTAAAATGAATATTTAATTTACTAGATTTTCTCAAACCCCGTCATAAGTTATATAGCACATTAAATACTTTGTGTTAAGTGATTCTTAAACTGACTTCTTCTTGCACTAAGAGGAGGCGCTGGCAGCGATCGCCGCACAGAATACATTCACTTCATGATCTTCCTGCTCTATGAACATTTAGAATGCTAAGATAAATACTTGATATAATTTTCATGGTGAAATGCATTAAAGCATGCATTAATCATATGGGGGCACGGCGGCGTGCCTGCCTTGCATTTGCATGTTTTTCTGGTGGGTTTACTCGGCGTGCTTCAGTTTCCTTTCAAAGTCATGTAGGATGTGGGGTTTTGTTGTGCTATATTGACCCTGCTAGTGTATGTTTTGCTTGTATTCATCCTGCGATGTGCTGGCGACTCGTTCAGAGATGGGCGCAACTCTGAATGGATGGCATAATTAAACATGTATAACGAAGATATTTTGAAAGTTCTGAACACTCCGTGGGCTAAGTTTATAACTAGTTTTAATTTCACAAAGACGTTTATCGTGTGGTGATTGGTTATGTGGTGAAAGAAAAAGGAAGGTTAGGAACTGGGATTTTGGTACGTCAGATAGAGACAGCATGCATGCAATAAAGATAGCCCGCTCAGAAGAACATGCATTGAATTCTGTGTTCATGTCTCCGACCAGCAGATCACAAACCCAACATTTACACAATATTTAAGTTAAACCTGTGCGATAGCTATTCATACATCCAGTTTTTTGAAGCCTCGTCACACCTGCCATAAAGTTCTCTACACTGAACATACACCTGGGGACCCCTTACTGCGAGGGAGCAGCACTACTGCCTCACTACCGTGCATGTGTAATACCTGCTTTAATGCATTTCATCATGAAAATGATATCAAGTATTTATCTTAGCATTCTAAATTTTCAGAAAGCAGGAATATCATGAAGTGAATGGATTCTGTATGGTGATTGCTGTCTTCTCTTAGTGCGGAGGAAGTCAGTTTAAGAAGCGTAGTGATTAACCACTGGGTCGGGGAACACTTAACACAAAGCATTTAATGTGCTGCATTAATTTATGACAGGGTAAATTAAGTAATTGATTAAACATAGATTTTAGGAAGAAGTTTCGTTTACGACATTCTACTTTAATTATGAAGTAAACTATGAGAATAAAGTGGAAATGTCGACTTTAATCTCGACATAAATGGCAAGAATAAAGTGGAAATGTCGACTTTAATCTCGACATAAACAGCGAGAATAAAGTGGAAATGTTGACTTTGTTCTCGACATATAGTTTGTTTTTTTCTTCCCAGTATAGCTTAGCTTGAAGCAAGGTCCATATTAATGCAGTTTGCCTAAATGATGGTTCAGTTGGTAAAGATGTCATCACCAAGTTGCACTTGTTTTATTTTATTTTAATTTGGTGAATACTGTGTAATGCACCTGGGCTTGAAGTCTTGAAGTAATAGTGCAACTATCAGTAATAATACTATTATTTATTTTATTGTTATTATTTATTAGTTTAAATATTATGCAGTTTAATGATGATAAAGTTGTTTAAAAAGTCACTTTAACGTGTCAGTGGACAGAGATTGTTAACATTAACAGAAAGTGTAGTTGGTTTACAAAAAATACTTACTATTTATTCCTTTTCTAAGACATGTTCAGTGCAATACAATTTTTGACAAGCACTTCTGGATATTTTACTAAGTCTAAATGCCTCTTTGTATGGTTGAAAATATGTTGTCAAAATTATAGTTTGTTTTTGCAAAATTTGTTCAATAAAAAGGTTCTATATTTTGACTGCATCTGTCATGCAATGTGATACCTTCTCTTCATTAGTGCCATCCCCTTGAAAACTATCACTTTATGGGGCAATGCAAAATTGTTTTAATACTTGTGTGCAAATTAAAATGTTTTTTTTGTACAATGTACAATACTCTTGACAGTGGAATAGGTTATTCTTAGCCAGTAATTGCAGTGGAAAATGTGGTTAACATCCACTCATGCATGGGGAAAAAAATACCGTTGAATACCGTGAAACCGGGATAATTTAGAAAAATACCGTGATATAGAATTTTGGTCATACCGCCCACCCCTAGATATCAGTATTTAATACACAAATTGTATGAAATAATATATTGTATACACAAAAAGATTGAAATAATATTTTTATATTAACATTCATCATCACTTTCATACTGAGACACACATGAGATGGCTTAAGATGTCGCAGTGAGACAAGCTTCATCATTTATATAGGTTTATAGGGTCATTATCCATATTACTAACCGAGAATGCTAAACCGAATGGACGCAGGGACATCCGGCCATGGGCCGTAGCCGCAAAAAGACATACTGCGCAGGCGCACCAAGAAATGAGAGGCCGAGAGAAGCGGATGAGGGGCCGCGAGAGGCGGACAAGACCACAGAAAAAAGGAGTCAAAGAAATGAGGCGGCGGGAGCACAGAAAAAAGGAAAAGGCACAGAAAAAAGTAGTCAAAAAAGCAGGCGCAGAACGAAACCCATTGCACACGAAACTAGCACACAAAAAAAAAGAAGACGCTCGCGCACAACAGCAAGGCACACCCCCCCCCCCCCACAGGCACCGGACGGGACACACACCAAGAGGGGGATTTAACAAGCCCATGGAACACAAAAAAAAAAGAACAAAAAACCACACCACACACCCTACAAGCAACGGACGGGACACACACAAAAAGGGGGATTCAACAAGCCCCTGGAACACAAAAAGAAAGAAGACGCTCGCGCAACAACAATCCTCACCAACCCACCCCCCACACATCAATAAGAAGTGACACCCAAAGCCACATATCTAAAGGAAACGTCCATATTAAACATACGTCATCTCAACACCTTCACACTAGGCAGCATAGGTGGATCTCCTTACAATAAAGCACTATTAACCGTTCAACTGCAGAAAAGGCTCCATACTAACAGTGAGTGCGAACCTCCTTATTACTTATCCATATTTCGCACGCTGAGGAACAAACAAGTCATGAATACACGGTCACGGGTACAAAACGATTCGGATCGGATAACGGGACCAAACACATGAACACGAATGAAACAAAAAAATACACGGGGGTGCATACAACGCGCTTCGGAAACTCCGGGAGAAAAAATGTTGCGGATCAAAAAACGCAAAGCTCAAGTAACCCCGTTACAGAGACGTGCCCAAATGGACAGACACAATGAACGTAGACGCATACAGCGCGCGTCTCAAAGTACTGCATCGAAACAAGCACGATTTCAAAAGAAAGAGCTTGCGTCTCAGACATACAAAAAAGGGAGCGAAGAGACAGAATAAATGAAGGCAGACGTGTACAACACGCATATGACCTGCCAGAAAACAAGCAAGCAAGACTCCAAAAGCAGAAAGCTCAACTGACCGACATACAAAAACGGACAAGGCTCAATACAAACAATACACGACGTACACTGAGACGGACTTTTGGCAAAGCGGGGGCGAATCAAATATAAATCCAAAATAGCGCGTCACAAATAATGGACATGCAACAACGCGGCACTCAAACGCCACAAGCAAAACCTGCCCGTCGCGGACATCAACGCCAGACACCTGCTAAACGCTTACGCCAGTTGGCTGACAACGCCTTCAATAATGAGTCCACTATTGAAGAAAATTCATTGGGATTAATGAATGTCATTTGCAATCATTGTCATTCACTTAACTTCCCAGAAGAAACAACTGGCAATACAAATAATGAATTTACACGTTGTTGTCAAAAGGGGCAGATTAGACTGCCTCCTTTACATTCATATCCCGAATATCTACAGAAGCTTCTAACTAACGATGTGCCTGAAAGTAAAAACTTTATGAACTGCATTAGAGCATACAATAGTTCATTTGCTTTTGCATCTACCGGAGTACATATCAGGCCACCAAAAGGCAATGGCCCATACTGCTTTCGCATATGTGGTTAACAAAACGCACTATATTATGTCCAAAAAAAATTAATGTTAATCACATTGATAAACAGGTCATTTCATTACTTCCTGCAGAGACACGCCTCTTTCTAAGCTCTGACAAAGTTGACTCTGATGACAACAATGAACATCTGAATTTACCCTTAGAATATTTGAACACTATTAACCCAGACGGATGACCACAACACAACCTTACCCTTAAAAACGGTGTTATTCAAGCAACAGTTCTTACAGAATCACATGCTAACAATACTGTTCTCATTCCTAGAATTGACCTTACGAGTTCTGACCTGTATTTATCTTTTACATTGAAAGGCCGACAGTTCCCCATTAAACCTGCATTTGCCATGACCATCAACAAATCACAAGTACAAGCCATGGACAAGGTTGACATCTACCTCTCTGAACCCGTTTTTGGACATGGACAACTTTATGTTGCCTTCTCACGTGTTCGACGTTCATCTGACGTTAAAGTTAAAGTTATAAATGATCCATGCCAAGGAAGACTCATTCAAAGACAAGACAACATCTTGTTGTCTTGTTGGCAATGTTGTATACAAAGAAATATTCCAATAAAACATTACTCTATGCCAAACACTCTATTTTTTATTTATATAGGCATCATCCAAACCTGCACACTATTCTATATCTAATTCATACATCTCACTCTTTGTCATGCCCCAACGCCAGGGGTTGGCGAGCGAAGCGAGCAGGGGGCGGAGCCCCCTAGTAGTATGTATAACTGAAGTCATATATTTATGTTTTTTCCTTTACCATGATGCCAGAGAGGGTCTAATCCTGTAATGATTAAGCTTGATTAAACTGATTAAACACTGAGCACAACTTTTACAGTGTTGCATGTAGCAACAAATCTAGAATCTGGAAGAAGGAATGTGCACTCCATTATCTGGTTACTTTAACACTCTTCTCTAGCATTACATTTGGTTACAAATCATTTGGCTGCAAATATGGAGTTTTTTTAAGATGTAAAGGATGCACACTAAAAATGATACCTTAAAAACAACAAGCAAAACCTTAAAGGGTAAGTTCTACAGTATATTTTCAGATTGAAGTTATTTCTTCACAATCATAGTATACATTAGTTTTCCACAATAAACTGCTTTCTAAAATGAAGCATATTATAAATTAAAGAAAAAAAAAAAACTAGTCTACTTTAGCCTTTTACAATAGAGCTAGTGTACTAGAGAGCCAAGGAGAGGCAGACTTTAAGAAAACATGCTTTTCCATTTCTAAGGCATGCTTGTGACAAAATATTGTATCATAGATTCATGGCACTGTTGTTTTTGAGGTAATGATACACTTCATAACTGCTCCTCTGCTTAATGCAGCCGTTGTAGGTGAAGTTATGACAACCCAGAAGTATATGATAGAGCAGCCTGAAGCACCACAAACCAACAATCAATTTTTTTAATGTTTTAATTTTTAATGAGATGCAGAGTATGTGGTAATAAAAAGGGCCACATTTTTGAGTGAAAACTCACTGATAAATCACTAATAAAACAATCTAGATGAGAACAGGCCGACAACACTTTCCAGTCCTCTCCACTTAATTCTTTCAAAATAACATCAAGTCCAGCTTTGAAGTTTCCTAAAGTTCTACTGTCTACCATACTACTTGGTAACATATTCCATGTGTCAATAGTTCTCTGAATGAAGTCAAACTTCCAAATGTTTTTGCTAAATTTAACCCTAACAAGTTTCCAACTATGTCCCAGTGTTCTTGCTGAACTCATTTTAAAGTAACAGTCTCTATTCACTGTACTAATTACTTTCAAAATTTAAAACACTTCAATCATGTCTTCTCTTAATTTCCTTTTACTTAAACTGTTTTAATCTTATATCAGAACTCATCCACTGTAGCACTGGAATCAGCACAACCGCTTTTTCTCTGGACTTTTTCTAGTACTGCTATGTACTTTATATAGGCTGGAGATCAAAACTGTACACAGTACTCCAGACATAGTGCTACATAGCCTAACGTTATGCTAGCCTTTTAATGGATTCTGAACACTGTCTAGAAATTGATAACGAGTCTGCTACAACTCCTAAATCTCTCTTATAAGGTGTACTGTCAAATTTCAGACCTCCCATTGCATATTCAAACCTAACACATTTACTTCCTATGTGTAATGCTTTACATTTATGAAATTAAATTTCATCTGCCACAACTTTGCCAAAACCTGTATGCTGTACAAGTCATTCTGTAATGATTCAACGGATTCTAGATTATCTACCAATCCACCTAGCTTGGTATCATCTCCAAACTTAACGAGCTTGTTATTCCATATCATTTACACATATTAAAAAAAGCAGCGACCCTAGCACTAACCCCCATAGGGCACTACTCTTAACATCAGCCAATTCTGGTAAATTTCCATTTGCATTATAGCCCTCTGCTTCCTGTGTCTGAGCTAATTTTTCACCCTGAACTCCCACTTCTTTTAGTTTGATGCCCAATCACTCATGTGGTACCTCATCAAATGTTTTCTGAAAGTCAAGATAAGTAATATTGCATGAACCAGTTTTTATATCCTTCCTCACAGAATTCCAGCATGTTTGTAAAACATGATCTCCCTCTTCTGAACCCATCCTGATTGTTCAGTAAAACACCTGTTCTTGACATGTGATGCTCAGTCTTGTCATTAATAATTCTTTCTATTCATTTACCTGTAATGCACATTAAGTTTACTGGCCTAAAGTTGCTTGGATCTGCTCGATCACCCTTGCTATGTAACAGGATAATATCTATCAGGCTGGAGCCTGTCTCAGGCAAACACATGGTAGCTTGTTGTGTGAAGGTACAACGTGCATATACCACAAAGCTGAGTTTGTCTGCTTGGGTTGAATGAGAAGTGAGGTGCATGCAAGCGCCAAAAAAATTTAAAAATGCATGTATGCACCAAATCACCAGTGCAAGTCACACTTGTATAAGCTTCTACATTTTCCATAGGATTCACACCAACTCCCGTGGCTATGGTTGAGCGTGAGCAGGGTGGCCTGCTTCGTAGTGAGAACTGAGGTGCATGACATTTTTCCCTCCTCATCTTTTCTATTTTTTTCCACTAGATTTGCATTTGGTTACGGTCAGTGTCACTACTGGTAGCATGAGGATATAGGTGGACCCTACAGAGGTTGAACAGGTAGTCCAACTTCTCCAGGATGGCACATCGATACATGCCATTGCCAGAACGTTTACTGCGTCTCCCGGCACAGTCTCAAGGGCATGGAGGAGATTCCAGGAGATAGGCAGTTTCTCTAGGAGAGCAGGACAGGCCTGTAGAAGGTTCCTTAACCCATCAGCAGGACCAGTATCTGCTCCTTTGGGCAAGGAGGAACAGGATGAGCACTGCCAGAGCCCTACAAAATGACGTCCAGCAGGCCTCTGACCAAACAATCATAAACAGACTTCATGAACGTGGCCTGAGGGCTCGACGTCCTCTAGTGGGCCCTGTGCTCACTGCCTGGCACCGTGGAGCATTTGCCATAGAATAAAAGTAGTTGGCAGGTCTGGCTTTTCACAGATGAGAGCAGGTTCACCCTGAGCACATGTGACAGACATGAAAGGGTCTGGAGAAGCGAGAGTATGCAGGCAGCTCCTGGAGGATGAAGGAATTGATACCATTGACTGGCCCCCACGCTCGTCTGACCTAAATCCAACAGACCACCACTGGGACATTATGTTTCTGTCCATCCGACGCCGCCAGGTTGCACCTCAGACTGTCCAGGAGCTCAGTGATATCCTGGTCCAGATCTGGGAGGAGATCCCCCATGACACAAGCCGTTGTTTCATTAGGAGCATACAAGCACATGGAGGCCATACAAAGTACTGAGTACGACTTTGATGTGCTGCAATGAAATTTTGGCAAAATGGACTTGCCTGCTATATGATTTTTTCACTTTGATTTTCAGGGTGTCTTTGAATTCAGCCCTCTGTAGTTTGATAATTTTCATTTCCATCAAACGATGTGGCATCCTTTCGTTCCCAACACATTACCCAGTTCATATCAGTATAGATATCCAGCAGGATTTTTTTCTATTGAGATTTGATGTGTTTTCAAAGTGCTCCTTTAATTTTTTTGAGCAGTTTATATATAAACATATACACACACACACACATACTCACTAAACGCCTTAAGAAATCAAGGATAAATATTGTCTGGTCAAATATTTGTTTGATTTCAGCCTACCTATATTTAATCTAAACAGTACTATTTCCTCTGCATTTTACAAATCATTGAGTACTTCCTTAGTAGTACCTTTTACCATTGGGAGATCAACTACTTCCTCACATGTGTGGGTCATACCTTCAACGTATCTGCTATATTCCACTTTAACTGGGTTTTAGCTTCCCTAGTATCCTCCTCAATGGTTGCACTCATGCTCTCATATGTCCTACACTGTTCATTGTTATATATTCACATTGGAATTATTAATCCTATACGCCTTATACAGCTGTTGTTTTCATTTGCAACTTCTTTTTCAATTCTTCATTAAGCCACTCCGTTTTTAAAAAGTTCCTACTAATTACAAATTTTGGGATACACCTGTCCTGAATTATATGTAAAACATTTCTAAACCTGTTCAACTACTTCACACTTAAAAGCTTATCACAGTCTATCCTTTCAGGGTATTCCACATCTGCTCAAAATTTGCCCAACCAAACTTAAACTTAACAGTTTTGGTCTTTGCATCCGCACTTTTCCAAAACACTGAGAATTGTATTATATAATGGTTATTTGATCCCAGTGGTTCAATCACCTTTACACTCTTAATTATATCCTGATTATTACAACATAGTAAATCTAGACAGGCTTCACCCTATGTTGGTGCTTTAATATACCAAGTTAAAAAAACTACCACTGATTATTTCAAAAAAACCTGTTCTTGTGCTCCGCTATTTTATAAGGTTAGCCCAGTTCATATTCAGGTAGTTAAATTCCCCCATGACTATAATATCCTCCTGTAAATTTGTTTTACAGTATTATTATTACTTAAAAATTCACACTGAAATTACTGTCTGTATTTAGGCGGTCTATAACACACTTCTAAAATAATGTCCTCACTAAGATACGGTTCATCTTCCAAATTCCAATTCTGTTTGACATAAAAAGAAACCCCTCTCCTGTTCTGTTTATTCTCCGTGAAAATTTGTATCCCTCTATGTTATTGTATCCCCATCTATGAAATTTGGGTTTGAATTTACGTTTATTATGCATATTTGTACACTATTGTCGGTTCTTCATGAACAGTTCTAAACTTGACCGGTCTTAAGTTATATGAATGTTTTTACTAAATATTAGTGCATAATCTATGGGAGGTTCCTATAATCCCAATAAGTTGAATTGAATTGGTATATTCTAACTATTTCTAGCCTCTCTGACTAAACATTATTCTCAGTTAGTGATTAGCCTTGCCATATGTAAGGCACAGAGGGCACATGGTTTTAAACTGTTTTGTGTTCCAAGTACCACAAAAGACAAAGTACTTAATTGTATGTGCTGCGCCGTACGTTTAAAGCATACAGAAGAAGATGTAAAGAATTTTTAAGTACAGAAACAACTAAAGTTTTACAAGAACAGGTAAGTTTAGAGAAGATAGATTTTTTTTCTTGTGTGAATTGTTTGCTTTAAATTTTCACTAAATATTTTAAAATGAACTTTTAGACTGAGAGATTTCTTTCCTTTTACCCATTCTTGAAATCACCTTACACTCCTGCGGCTACACTAAAGTTTAAAACCTGCCTAAGATATAAAGTTTCAATCTTTGGCAGGTTTTAAAGTTTAAAAACTGAATAGGATTAAAAGAAAGAAACCTGCTTGTTTTAACCCTGACGTCGGTCTGCGACAGAAGAAAACAGTGACAACCTGAAAAGCCTCGACAGGTACTTTTTATCTATGTCTTTGATCGGAGTTGAACATTTAAGAGTATTGCTAGCGCTCCTTGCGTCACTGTAAAAATTAGATAAAGGAGCTTAAATACCTTAAAGGGAAACTGTCCTGATGCATGATCGACATGAGATCTGAATCTGGAAGCCCGAGGAAATATCAAACTCCACACGAAAGTCTGAGTGGCATGAGTGGAAACCACGATGATTGTGACATAACAGAGGAAGACCATCTCCAAGACAACAGTAAGCTGTTCAATGTACCAGTGCTGACAGAACTCATCTTTGGAAGCTTGGCAACGGCCTTAGTAACAGTTGATCTTCAGTCGGAAATAGACGACAAATATGGACAGTTATCTAGTCTGATGAAGTACATAAAGGATTTACAAAAAAATTAATCTTAACTGTGAAAAAATAAAAACAATTAATTATCGAGAATGATTTCTTCAACCTGAGAATGGAATATAAAAGGTTAAGTGATGAATTTTTATCCATCCAGAGTGACAAAGATGTACGAAAATGATACAAATGGGTATTGATGCTAAATCGAAGACTCTACGTATGTTTATGGTACTTCAACAAGCTGCAACCTGACGTTTCTGGAAACCAATTCAAGGATTACAGATTTGCCGACAATATCAACCCTGCAAACAGTGTTTCTCAAGTCTCTGCAAAAAGTAAAAAAGTCTAGCAAATTCAGTGGCTACTTCATTTAGTGTCCTCAGAACTCAAGAGGCAGCACACGCTGTGCTATTAGCTAAAGTAGAGAACCAACTATCACAGAATCTAATGCAAAATTGAGAGCTCTTAAAGGATGCAGTCACAATCCAGGTAAACCAAATCCCTGTAGTGTGCCTAAGAAACCATATGTGAGAAATGAAGAGCCATATGACACAAGTATTTGTAACTTTTCATACAGAAATGAAAGTAAATACAATCCTCAACAACTGCATTACGAACAGCATTATGAACAGCAAAATAAGAAACCAATACTTCATGTGCCGTATAGAAAGATCCCAATATTTGATGGTGATCCTATGTGCTATGTAGATTTTATTGGAGCATTTGACCGTGCTATAGATAAGGTGATGGAGAATCCATGGGATAAATTGGACTTCTTATCACAATTTATTAAAGGTTCACCACACGAGATTGTTAAAAGTTGTAAATACTTGTCACCAGCAGAAGGTTACAAAAAGGCTAGAATGAAGCTCGAAAGCCTTTATGGAAACCAACATGACATGAATTTGAATATAGTAATAACCTTCGTACTATAATCTCCAAGCTTCCTCAAGACCTAATAGCACCGTGGCAATGCAAAGTTTGGAGTATTGAAAGTACGGAAGGCAGACAAACTTTCTGGAAGAACAGGCAACAACAGCTGTAAGAGCCATTTGCTAGTTATTTAAGTTATACTAATGTTTTTACTAAATATTAGTACATAATCTATGGGAGGTTGAATTGGTATATTCTAACTATTTCTACCCTTTCTGACTAAACATTTTTCTCGGTTAGTGATCTGCCTTGCCATATATAAGGTGTAGAGGGCACATAGTTTTAAACTGTGCCTTGCAGGTTTTGTGTGTCAAGTAACATGAAAGACAAAGTACTTAATTGTATGTGCTGCGCTGTATGTT
Organism: Erpetoichthys calabaricus; assembly: GCF_900747795.2. NCBI lineage: Eukaryota > Metazoa > Chordata > Cladistia > Polypteriformes > Polypteridae > Erpetoichthys > Erpetoichthys calabaricus. The sequence goes on from NC_041404.2 coordinate 105,517,602, forward strand.
TAAAGCGTACAGAAGAAGTAAAGAATCTTTAAGTATAGAAACAACTAAAGTTTTACAAGAAAAGCCAATTTTAGAGAAGATACATTTTTTCTAATTTTCTGCCTTTTATTCTACGTGTGTGACAACTTTTTTCCTTATTCTTGTGTGAATTGTTTGGTTTGAATTTTCAGTAAATATTTTAAAACGAACTTTTGGACTGACAGATTTCTTTCGGCACGCGTTTTACCCATGCTTGAACTCGCCTTACACTCCTGTGGCTACACTCCCTACTTTAAACGATCTTTGACTGACCTATTTGTATGCCTCCCCAGCACATTGGTGCCCCTCCACATTGGATGTAACCCATCATGGCAGAGTAGGTCCCATCTGTTCCAAAAGGAGTCCCACTGTCCCATAAAACCTACACCAAGATTTGAGCCATGCCGTGAGCCTTAAAATCTCCTCTGTCTTACCTAGACTGGCACGTGAAACAGGCAGAACATCCAAGTAAACTACTTCGTCAGTTCTGCTCATCAATGTGGTACCTAACTCCTTAAATTTGGATTGCAGTACTGGCAGACTACCATTATGTATGTCATTATGTCCAAAAAGGACAATGAGAACTGGACCCACCCCCACCCTGCCCAAAAGCCTATCAACCCTTCCAAGGAGGTCTCCCACCTGTGCACCCAGAAGGCCACATACCACGAGATACTCTCTTTCTTTGGTGCAATCCTGCATTTCAGTTTCTCCTCTCACTTTCTGAGGACTGGTTTTTAGATGTCCCACTGGAGCTCGTCACACCTATCTACCACCTTAGAATCTTCAGAGACACCGTGCAGCTCAGCAAGGACCTGAAAATGGTTTGACGCTTTCAATTCTTGGGTTGATACCTCCAGATAGTTTGCACCCTTTGCGTTGTGTCTTGTGACCGTGACCCACCTCTCTCTACCTGTCTGTTCTCTAGCCAGCATGCAGCACCATATGCAACAAGCAGCAACACACTGTGTGTTCAGACACCTTTCTCTCATGGCCAGCATTACGTTTTTCAGTAATTTGTTACAGTAGCTCTTCCATGGGATCAGACCAGGTGGGACCGCATTTGCTCATCACATGTATCAATGAACCTTGGGCGACTATGATTCTGCCACCAGTTAGCCAGTTGTTCATCCTTGGACCACTTTTGGTAGGTGTCAACCAATACACCCTCTCAAGATAGGAGATGCTGTGACTCAGTCATCTAGCCATCACAATCTGGCCCTTTTGTCTGAACAATAGGGCTGTCAGATTGAACGTTGCTATTCGAATGCAATTCAAATTTATTTAAAAATGGTCTTATTCAAAGGCAAAAGCTGACATTCAATTGTAAAGGAACATTTTTTTATTTTACCCGCACTAGATTTGGCATTGAGTTACTCCAAACGTGCATTGCAAATCTGTTCTTGCACTGTATTTCCATGATTGGCCTTTTTGTAATTTTGAATGGTTGGCATGTTTTCTTCATTAGTAAAACTTGCTATTTTTTTAATGGGGGGAAAAAAACAAAACAAACATTCTTTCATATAAAATGTACATACTTTATGTACTTTACATATACTTTATGAACCAAATCAGTGATGTTTTGAATGATAAGTGCCCTTCTAGCAAGTATGAGGACATATCATACCCACACTGGTTAATCAGCACGGACATTAACTTAGTACTATGTTTGGCAGAAGGCTGTGTGATCGTCAAAAGTCAACAATGTGGATCATTAATAATTACAAAGCATAGCACTTCAATTAAAAAAAAAAAAGTTATAAATATTGCAAATTGCTAGACACTGCCACCACTCCATAATTACAGGACTATCTACCTGATATTTCATCAAATGATCATCATATTGACAACAGAAATCAGCTGTCAAATGGCATGAGCGAAGGCGCAGAAAAGAGTCAGAATAAATGTGCCAAATGTGATCACCGTAGATGACCTGGGCATGGACAATCCTAACCAAGATGCATTGAGGGAGCTCCATAAGGGCAAAGTTTTTACTTTGCTCTCTTTCTCTGCTTAAATGTACTGTATGTGTCGCACAGCTGCCATTTTCTTTGCTTTATGCATACATGAGTCTGGGTTGGTGATGCACTATTCTGATGTCCAGTGCATTATTAATTTAGTCTGTAGAACTCGATTAACACTCTACAGATTACAATGCGTTTGACTGGTTTTATTATTATTTTGGAGGCCTTGGCTTAATGCTATTCTTCGGTTAACTTCATTGTGTGATGTCTGAGCAAGAGGTCTGCTGCAGAAAGTGGCACCAACCTCTCATTACAAATCACATCTTTAAACTTGTGTTTGATTCATTAGCAGGTCAACCCTTCTAATGTTCATTTGTTTTGAAATCACTATTTTGTTAAAAAGTGCAATAGGGTTGACTTTATTTTAAATTAGAAATTTACATTGACTAGTGCCCACTACAGAAATGCAAAGGCCTGCCTTAAGATTTAGTCTGAGTACACTTGTAGCAGACCTGTCACCCAGAGAAGTTCTTCTAAATGCTTTTCCAGTGATGTAATAGCTTCAAACTGATTCAATCCAATTTACTCTTAAACCTAAGATCCCTAACTATTGCTTAATAGTATGACCTTCACATTAAAGCAAATGGAGAATAAACTCGTAATTTTGATTTTGATTTTTATTTTTATTACAATGCATTAAAATCCATGCAACATGCCATGTCACAACATTAGTCTCAGTTTTACCTTGCCTCTGGTTTGACACATAATGCATAGAACAATAAAATTAAATTGTAAATATTTAGGTTACCTTTATTACAATATTATTACTGCTGTAAAGGAGAAAAAAGAAAGATTTTATGGACCCTGACTTGCCACTGTGACAATCCTGCAATTCTGGGCGAGTCCAAAGGCTTTTTTTCTGAATGCTACTACTATGGTACAATATGGAATGATACCGTGCAGCAAACACCTACAAAATAATAAAATGAGTCTGCTTTTGATCTGCCTGCATTTCTACTTTGTTCACTATTCTTACACTGTCGCCATCTTACTAACTGACCAGCCATTATTTGTCTTGACCCTTGTTAGGACAGACAGCCATAAAAGCAGTCATGAAAAGATTCCTAAATCCTTACATGGCACAGATGCTGACACAGTGCCTACCACATCATTATCAGAACTTTTTACTCGCTGGTGAGACTGCAAATGAAGTGCTTAGGACAATGTTGCTTGGGTCTTGTTTATAGTGCCCAGCTGTTGTCCTACACTACATACGTATGGTGCTGTGTCTTGCAGCTGCAACGACATCTGTGAGGAATGTGAAAAAGGGCTGTGGTAGAGCCCAGGGGAAAGAACTTTTTGTGAAGGTACAGGACACATCTGTAGGAAGAACTGAGCGAACTGGTGAGGGATGAGATTGTGTTTTAATGAAAAACAGGCTGTGCAGTTTAAACTTAAGCATCTAGCCATTAGTAGTAGACTGAAAACAAGAGGGCCGCATTGATTTTTCCCTATTGCAGTGTACAGCTGCTTGGGATTTTGATGGCTGTTATTAAAAAAACAAAAAAAAAAAACCAACAGTTGCCGAGTACCACAAGATTATTTTTTTTGATGTTGGTGTTTGTTCTTGTCCAACATTGTAGTCAATTAACATAATAGTAAAGTATAAAAAAAATCAAATAGAAACATACATGTAACAAACAACATCAGTTACCCAAGTTTGAAATTTTTCAAATAAGTATGAACTTATTTTTAATTTGAATATTCAAACCTTACCTTCTGGCTAATTTCATAGACTTAGTACACAATGTTAACGTTCTGGCGCTAAGCAAACTGGCTCACAAATTCCTGTGCATACTAGCCACAAGTTTGCCATCAGAGAGAAGTGTTTCGTGCTGGGGGCAATGTTAATGTTAGCGTTTGTCTGAAACCAGCAAAGGTTAACATGAAATGTTGACATTTCATGGCACCAAAAAAAAAAAAAAAAAAGTTGGTAATGACTACAATGAATGATGCAAAGAAGTAGAGATGTCAGAGAAGCAAGTATTATGCAAGGGTTCAGTTGTCTGGAGCAATTTTAAGATTTTATTTGTACTGCACTATATCCTATAGTGTTGGCCTTTGTGAAAAACGTTCAGAAGTTAAATGCTGGTTATCTGCAAATAAAGGTTTTAATTGAATGTGTAATATTTAAATATTTTGTGTAGAATTTATATTCTATTATTATATTGGGTGATCACTTTTTTCATAATTATTCTGTGGCTTATCAATTTGTAAGTTAAAAGCTGGATATCAGTAAATAATATTCTATTGATTCTACAGATTGTGCAATATTTAGATGCTGCTGGTGAGCCACAAGCTATAACTTTTGTGATAATTGTTCTTTGATTGTTTTATATTCTATGCCAATTAAAAAAAAAAAAAAGTAATAAATATGTCATCCTTGCATTACAATATAAAACAGTTAATGTTTTGATGGTACTTCATATGGTAATGAGATGCTGAGCAGGGAGTAGGGCTTGTGCTGTCCCCTCAGATATAGAGTGTAGAGGGATGGTGGAGGGGACATGAACCTTATAAAAGAGCTGACCGCACCTGTCGAATGATGTCACCTTTTGCTGTAGTGTAAGCAGTAGTGGTGTTGATTTTAGGAGGCTGCACCAAAGCTCATGAGTGGTTTTTAAAGAGATAGATCCCAACTTTGTTTTAACCTTTGCTTTTAAACTTATTTATTGGATTATTTATTTATTTGCATTTTAACCTCCACAAGAACAGTGTTTTTATTATAGATTATGTATTGACTTATTTATTTATGAAGAACTTTCACTACACTTTTGTTTGTTCTTATGTGTCCTTGATGCCTAGTCCATCTTGGTTTATGACTATATGGGCAACCTGGGCATCACATACAGATGTTTCAAGAAACACAAAGACTCAACATCTTTTGATTATATGACATTTACCAACCAACAAAGCCTTGAACCAGGTGCCCTAATATTGGCTTTATTATTTCAGTCGCTCGAGATACAAGACAGTATAGAAATGAAAAAGCAATGAGGTATTTAATAAAGTATATTACCAATAGAATAAAGTATAATAGAAAATAAAATAGATAGCAAATGTCTGGATATAGTCTTAGAAAAGCTTACTGAAAATGAGCAATGTCAAGCGTACATGTTGTCCTGGGTGGCTTTTTAATTCAATTGACAATTTTATACTCCAGAGCAGGTGCAAACTGATACATGCAAGGCCATGGTTATGATTTAGAAGAAGCCTCACACACACACATAGTCAGCAAGGTCAACTGCAGCAGGATACTGAAACTAAAGAGTTATGGTTCTAATACTGAAAAATCTTTGTGCTACATGACAACAATGGCCAAAAAAAAAAAAAAAAAAAACAAACAAAAAAAAAAAACACAAGGTGCTTGGACAATAACTCGGTATCTAGTTCTGATCTAACCTAAGCGATTTCTTAATGCAGAGGTCAAAAACGTAAAGGCAGAATATAGTGGGTTTTTATGTATTTTAATAGGCTGTGACCTGAAGGGGGTGCTACTTAGCAGGAAAACCTCCAATACACTAATGCAAGTTCCAGTTCAAATAATAATTTATTTTAACAAATACCTTCACAGGTCATGCACAAAGCACAGGTACAATTCATTCATTCATTCTCTTTGTTTCTCTCTCTTTCTTTCTACTCCTCCAGGCGAGTGTTGTCCAGGTCTTCCCCCGACTCCGACTCGCCTGGATGAGGTCAAGCGGCTTCCTTTACTCCAGACCCAGGAGTACTAAAGGGGTTACCGCACTTCCGGGTTAGGTACAAGTTCCTTAAAGTGGGTATGATCTGTCCTTGCGGCTCCTCCAACTAACACATTCCCAGCCTGCCCTGTCGATATCCATGCAGGTACCATAGCCCAAGAAGACTACCATCTATTGTACCGGGGGAGCAAATAGTCTATGTGATTGATCTTCCTCTGTCCTTCTGTTAAACTGACCTCCCGGCTGGTTATGGGTCCTTGAACCATTCTGGCCAACCCATGCCTCGCGTCGAAATACAAGGTGTATTTAATCAAAAGCTATCCTCTGGCCAAAAGCCCATGAAATTTGTTAATTCAAACTCTTACTCAAAGAGTGTATGTTAAGATTTAATACATGCCAATATTGTTAAGAAGATATAAATGTTAAAATGGTTCAAGACATATTTACACACATTATTTATTTGACGGTATCAATTTAAATTTCAAATCTAAGTAAGGTGGTAAGGTAAATGCAAATTGGTTTCACTCAAGTACTATGTCCTGTGCATTAGAAACATGGCAAGGAGACTCTTACCCAATGAAACAATGAGCTGAAGAATAAAACGATAAGGTTTATTTCCAAGAAAAGCAAAAACTGTCCATATACTCAGGGGGCCCCATGCCAAAGCTGTGATCGTCTCCATGCACACTGTGAAGTTATCACCTCTGTGCACAAAAAGAAAATAAGGAAAAATAAGTTAGAATTTTCAAGTTACTGTAATGTTAAGTAATTTGAATATTACATACTATTAACAAAGCAATACATAATTTAAAGTTATTAATCTATTTTTGGTATACTGCATGGTAATGCAGTTGTCAGAGTTTTCTTAGGTTTAAATCTCTGTTGGCTGCTAGAGGTGTGTGAGAAGAAAAGACTGGTGGCCACAGACATGCGGAAGTGAATAATGTGCAAAAGACATGGAAAGACTACAACATCCTCAGGTCTAACTTGTTTAAGGGTTTAAATGACCATATAACCTCATTATTTGCAGAGGAATCTATGTGTGTTAACAGTTTTCTACAGATCAATATTCTGATTTCTATAATTGAAAATTTACATGCCTTTTTTGAAACTAGGTTTCTCTGATTAACAGGGTTAAGGCGCATGTAAAAATGCTCACTTTCTAAATAAAAAGCAAAAAAGAAGCATGTTTTTTAAATATGCAGTACATTTCTCAGCTCTACTTTGATCATGTCATTTTTACAGACGGATAATCCCATTCTTGCTTTTGTTTGAGTTTTCACAAGTTTCTTTAAAGTAATAGTGCTTGAGCTATAATCATTTTATGCTTTACAAAATGCAACACAAGAAAAAAAAAAAAAAAGTAAAAATATAAATAACAGGTGTAATAATTATGAGTCCAAGACATTATAAAGGTTTTTCCCAGCTGCAAAAGGGTTTTTAGAATCACAAGTACGATGTGCATCTCACAGAGTCCAGGACAGAACTGTCTACAGTAGCCCAAGATGGAGGCTTTAAAGGTCTGGAAAGGAAATGATGTCATCAAAATGGCAGGAACCAGAAGTGACGTCAGCAAAGGGGCCGGCTTCGGAAGTGACATCTTGTTAGGCGCCGGAACCTTGCAGGATTTCCCGGGAAAGGTCTGTAGGGAACTGAGAAAGACGGTCAGCGCACTCCGCCGCCCCCCCAGTCAGATGTTTTATTACACTTACTCAGACCCTTTAGCTGTCTCCTACTCGCACGTGTGTGACAAGGCCCCCCCTCAGCACAGACCCATCGGGTCGGGCGTCCTGCACCGAGAGGTCGTGGGCACGAGAGAGAGCATCAGCATTGGCATGAAGAGAACCCTTACGATGAATCAGCGAGAACTTATAAGGTTGGAGGTCAAGAAACCACCTAGTGACCCAAGGATTCGACTCCTTGTGAAGGGCCATCCACTGTAGGGGTGCATGATCCGTCACCAGAGTGAACTCCCGGCCCAAGAGGTAGTACCTCAACTGCGTAATCGCCCATTTAATCGCAAGGGCCTCTCTTTCCACCGCTGCATACCTGGTCTCCCGATCCAACAATTTCCGGCTCAGGTACATGATGGGGTGTTCAACACCATCAACGCTTTGGCTCAGCACGGCACCCAGGCCTGTGTCCGAAGCGTCCGTCTGGAGAGTAAAAGGGAGAGAGAAATCAGGAGCTTTTAATATTGGTGCTGAAGTAAGAGCCTGTTTTAAGTCACTAAATGCAGCGTCCGTCTTGTCAGTCCATACCACATGATTAGGAGCCCTCTTCTTTGTAAGATCAGTCAAGGGCGCCGCTCTGTCTGAAAACCGAGGTACAAACTGGTGGTAGTACCCGGCCAATCCGACTTGCCTCTTGGTTCGCGGACGGGACCATTTTACAGTGGCATCTATTTTTGAACACTGTGGTTTCACGGTACCCCGACCCACCAGGTAGCCCAAATATTTAGCCTCTTTCAATCCAAAGAAACATTTCTTGGGATTAATACGAAGACCGGCTTCTCCTAATGTCCGTAATACCACAGTGACCTGCTGTACGTGTTCCTTCCATGTGCTGGAATAGATGACAACGTCATCCAGATAGGCAGCACTATACGCATTATGGGGTTGGAGCACTTTGTCCATCAGATGCTGGAAAGTCACAGGAGCCCCGTGTAACCCGAATGGAAGAACACAATACTGCCAGTGTCCACTAGGAGTGCTAAACGCGGTCTTGACCTTCGCGGAGTCCGTTAAAGGAATCTGCCAGTACCCCTTTGTCATGTCAAGTGTGGTCATAAATTCTGCTTGTCCAAGCCTCTCGAGGAGGTCATCCACGCGGGCATGGGATAAGCATCAAAAAGGGAGACCGGTTAAGCCGATGGAAGTCATTGCAAAACCTCCAACTGCCGTCAAGCTTACTAACCAAGACAATTGGGCTGGACCAGGGACTATAACTTTCCTCAATCACTCCTAGTTCTAGCGTCTGCTTGATTTCTAGCTCCACTTCTGCTTTCTTTGCCTCAGGAAGTCTATAGGGCGCTCCCGGACTATAACCCCTGGTTCAGTCATTATGTCGTGCACAATCAGAGAGGTCCTTCCGGGTTTTTCACTCACTACCTCTGAGACGGACAGGATAGCTGATTCCAGCTCCCGTCTTTGTCTATAAGTTAATTCCTCGCCAAAATTAAGGGTGTCTATATGAGCAAAGAACGAGCAGGGCTGAGCGGAGGAGGGATCTGGTTCCCTCTCCTTCCACAGCTTCAGCAAATTCACATGATAAACCCGCTCAGTTGGTCTACGATTGGGTTGTTTCACCAAATAGTCGACCAATCCTTTTCTCTCCTTAATTTCATAAGGGCCTTGCCAATGGGTGAGTAATTTAGAATGGGAGGTGAGAACTAATACCATGACACAATCCCCCGGATGGAATTCTCGGAGTGCCGTGCCACGGTCATAATAACGGGCCTGTGCTGCTTCTGCCTCTTCCATATGACTTTTTAAAATAGATTTGGGAAAATCCAACCTATCGCGTAACTGTGCAATATATTCCAAAATATTTGTAGAGGGAAGAGCCTCTCCTTCCCAACCTTCTTTCAAAATATCCAATATACCTCGGGGTTGTCGTCCGTATAACAATTCAAAAGGTGAGAACCCCGTAGAGGCTTGTGGGACTTCCCAACAGACAAAGAGAACGAGGGGGAGGACTTGATCCCAATTCCTCCCATCCCCGCTGACCACCTTGCGAAGCATCTGCTTGAGAGTCTGATTAAATCTCTCCACTAGACTGTCGGTTTGAGAATGACACACCGCGGTCTTTAACACTAGAATTACCAGAGTCTACGAAAAAACTTGTAGATCCGGCCCACCTTAAAACCATTCGCAGCTCTCTTTTGTCTTCTAAATGTGCCGATTAAGACGAGCCAGCAAGCAGCCGGCTATTCCATCCCCCACCGTCGCAGAGTGTTCACTAAGTTTTCCCAGCTCTTGCCTTGTTTGATTATCTGGGAGTGACAGAAACGTTTTTTCATATTTTAGTAGTAAATGACAAAATGTAGGCATAAACTATATAATGTATGAAGCCTGAAGTCCAAAGATCAAGTAAAAACACTTCCACAAAAGGTTCAAGACTGATGCAATAGCTTCCGTGGTGTAGCGGTAAGATTTGCTGACTTGTAATTGAGAGTCCCCCGGTTCGATCCCCACTCACTCCTATATTTGCCGTTTTCAGTAGTGAGCTCCTCTTTTTGTTAATATTATACAGTACACACATACATTTGGTTTGCGTCTGTAACACACGGTGTGCATTTATAGGACTTGTAAAAGTTACCGTTTTTTTTTTACTTTTGTTCTCTCTAAATCACGATACATACTACCCCCCCCCCCCACCAGGGATCTGACGCTGTTATTTTTTATTTGAAACGGAATAACTGGAGATGTAAGTGGTGTTTTGAGACAATGGAACTGGACATTCTCTCATCTAGAGGGATAAAAGCTGACACACAAACGCTGGCGAATCTGCCTTCTTCGTATCTCACCGTCACTTGATTTTTTTATTCGGTTTTATTGAGTGTTCCTGCTCATGCTGAATTAGAGTGCACCTTATGGTGAATGATGTCAAAACAACAAAAAAACACAGACGTAGGTATATATGATATTTGGAATTATTCGTTTTATGACCTGCATAGTACATTTCGGAAAACTTTGTGGCACGGATGCAACATTATTCATATTTTTCATATTCATTCGCATAACATCTTGCGTTTTGTAATCAGTGAATGCGTATTTTTTTTTCCCCGATCTTGCCAGTCCCCACATGTTGCTGTATGCTGTTTCTTTTGTATGCGCAAATACTCCTACTAGTTCCCGTGTGATTGCTTTAGATGTAGCTGAGCACAAGGGAACAGCTTCCGGATATCGGGTCGCATAATCCACGAGGACTAATATATATTTATGTCCTCGGGCTGAGGGCTCCAAGGGTCCTACAATATCGACCCCGATTCGTTCAAAGGGGACATCAATTAAGGGAAGGGGAACGAGAGGAGCACGGCCCTCCTAGGAATTTGCCATAATTGACATTCTGGACAAGAAATACAAAAGCGGTGAACCTCCTCGTTAATTCCCTGCCAATAAAATCTGAGCTTAATCCGCTGTAAAGTTTTTTCGGAGCCTAAATGGCCTCCAAGGAGGTGGGCGTGAGCTAATTCACAAACCTGCCGCCGGTAGGTTCGTGGGATTAACAACAACTTCCGAACCTCCGCCCCATGTTCTGCGACCCGATATAACAGATCATTTTCTATTACAAAGTGAGGTCCTTGTGGCATGGGCTGGTGTGTGCGTTGGCCGTTGACAAGGACTACTGCATTTTTTGCAAATTTTAGGGAGTCATCATTCCACTGCTCCCTTTTAAAAGAAGCCAGTGTTTGTTTAAATTGATACTGAATGTCGGAGAGAGGATCCGGTCTGACCTCATGGGGAGGGGATTCCTCCCGACTCGTCGAGGCGCAGGTGGATGACGTATCTGCCTGCGACAGTCCTGGAATCTCCCCGTCCTCCTCGTGGGCTTCCGTATCTCTCTCCGCCGCCTGTGTATACGGCGTGGAGACAGCTTGACACAAGTTATTCCCATCTATAACGAGGCCTAAGTTTTTATCGGGAGTAGTCAATAGTTTACTACATTTATTTTCTGACCAGTCCCGCCCTAGAATCGCTGGACAGGAAGGATTAGGGTGGACTGCCATGGGAAATTTTTTTAGCGATCCTCCCTGACTCACGAAACACAGGGCGGTGTTGTACATCCGGGTGTCTCTGTGAATACATTTAATACTGGTCTTCTTTTTCATTCTTTGTTGCGGTAAAACATATCGGCAATCAACAATGGAAACGTTGCTACCGGAATCAAACTGGGTTTGGAGTTTATAACCATTAATAACTACTGCTCCCGTATTTGAACACGTCAGGGGATTGGCAAGAGCGCATAAACCGTCCTCCCCCTTCACCTACATCCCGCCTCGCTCCCAGGTAGGTCGCACGCCAGGTGGCCTGGGAACTCAGAAACAGGAACTCCGATTTATGCGTAAGAGACTTATTTAGTAGGACGTGATCTCTAGGAAATCCACTAGAGGACCGTTCTGCTCTTCCAGATTATGAGACTGTCTCAGGTGATTTCATGAGCTTTATAAGCTCTTCCATTGAATGAAAGTCACCCCAGTCTGGCTGGGCAAAGTTTTTGGGGAGGCCTTTTAAGAAGATAAGACAGGCTACCTGTTGTACTATCTGGCAGGTGCTTAATTCAAATGGCCTTAGCCATACAGCCACCTGCTCCCATAAGGTCATAGCCTGCTCCTGTACTGATCACTCTGGATCAAGTACCCAGTTTCTTATTATGGGGATAACCCATATTTATCTAGGACCTCAGTCCCAATGGGCGGCTCAGCTCCCTCCTCCGAGAGAGCATAATAAGCCCTTTTTGTTTCATCCCCAGAAACCAGCCTACGCCTGTATGTCCCCTTCACATTCTCCATTTGGTAAGATATAAGCTCGGGGTTGTATTTGAGGAGCGGAGCCTGTACTGAGTCCTTCCTGACCCCCAAATGCACTCCCCCCCCAGAAACTCGGCCCCGGTACTTTCCTACCTGGTTATTTACATGTCCGTGTCCCGGTTTCTTCTGGGACTTCATCCTGCCGACTACGCCACTGTAATAATTATGAGTCCAAGACATTATAAAGGTTTGGGGCAGCCACCCGTATATTGTTTTTCCCAGCTGCAAAAGGGTTTTTAGAATCACAATTACGATGTGCATCTCACAGAGTCCAAGACAGAACTGTCTACAGTAGCCCAAGATGGAGGCTTTAAAGGTCTGGAAAGGAAATGATGTCATCAAAATGGCCGGAACCAGAAGTGACGTCAGCAAAGGGGCCGGCTTCAGAAGTGACGTCTTTTGAGGCATCGGAACCTTGCAGGATTTCCCGGGAAAGGTCTGTAGGGAACTGAGAAAGACAGTCAGCGCACTCTGTCGCCCCCCGGTCAGATGTTTTATTAAACTCACTCAGTCCCTTTAGCTGTCTCCTACTCGCACGTGTGTGACACAGGTTTTTTTTTTTTTTTTTTTTTTTTAAAAGGCAAAGGGCACAAAAAAGTAAAAATGTATATGTAATAACTAGAATTTAAACCAATATTGTAATATAAACATTTATTCTAATGTGAATATTTGAACCTTAATTTTTTTGTTAATTGTATTACAATAGTGTGAAATATCACCTAGGCTCTTTAGAACTGCAGTAAATATAGAAGGATTAGGCAGATGGAGGTTAAAGCTGAAATAATCACTTTCTAAAGAATGTAAACAGACAGAGGGGGGCTTTGCCATTAGATAGTTTTTAAAGTTGTGAAAGGTAAAACAGCAAATACAAAAAAATAAAACAAATGAGTTATACATGTCTCCTTTCAGATTTACATTGCAAATTTTTTTTTAATGGTTGATTAGTTACAAAAAAAAAAGTTATTTCATTTTGAAATTATAAAAAGGCAGTTAAGTGTACTTTTTGTTTATGTTGACGGGTACCAGTATAGAGATTTAATGATACTTTTTAAGACTAGAAATATTCAGGTAGAACTGCAATTCCAATTTTTACCTTTAGCTTTGTATTGTTTTTAATAAACCATTTTAAAGAGTTACTTATATTTTCCACCAGAGTAACAACCAGTGAGAGGCTGAGCAAGCACATAGCTTCCTTTTCCAAATCCTGTTAGTCCCCCCCAACCATTTTTAGGGCATATGTATATTTATGTTAAACTACCCTCTTTTCCTATGCACGTTTTTCTAATTTAATTCACAAGAGTCATGTTTAGCAAATAATACACAATTTCCTTCACTCAGCTTCCACAAGAATAGCAACAGTTTGACCTGTTCTTTGTTGTATGAAAGTAGAAATGTCTTCCACCCTGTATTTTACCTTAATAAATCTTCCTTCTTGTTTAATAGTTTTTCTGAGATATCCAAAAAATAAAACAATAATTGTAATAATAATGAAGCTGTATGACTCATTACTTTTTGTTTTTAGAAAATATTGACATTAATTGTAAATGACAGTATTTTCTTAGTTAAAATATTTGCCTATATACAACTATTTAGTCAATGGGAGGCTCTACTACAATTCCCACAAGCTAAATAACAAATTAAATATTCTAATTATTTCTTGTCCCTTTGACTGCAGGCTAGCTCCAGTTTATGATCTGCCTTACAGTTGGTAAGACACAGAGGGCAAACAATTTCAAATCCTACATACATAACTTAGTACATTGACCAAGTAAAACATATGTAAGTCTGCCATTGAGAAATAACACAAGAAAAGTTCTGACTTGGCTGCCACAGTCACAGTCAGTGAGGCATTACGCAGACAAATTGCTGTTGGTATAAAAGGAGCCCCAGCAGCATGTCTTAACACATTTCTGCTGAATAATTTGCTGGCTGAAAGTACTCAGTGTCAGAGAGAGAATTTGCAGCATTTTTCATAATGGTACTCAGTTTTGTTTTAATGCTCTCCTTCGCCATTACCTCCAGGGGGTCCAGAGTGTGACTTACAACTGAGCTTGCCCTTTCAATTTTTCAGTGACCATTGATTCGGTAGGCCTCCCTTGAAGCGATGTTACCAGAACAGCACATCACAGAGCAGAAAATCACTCTGGCATTAACAGAGTTATAGACGTGAAGGATGTCCATTAAAGGATCCCAGTCTCCTAAGGAAAAATAGCCTTCTCTGCCCTTTCTTATAGGATTCCTCTGAGTTCTGAGACTAGCTCAACCCATCATTAATGTAGAATCCCAGCTACTTGTAGGAGTGCACCACATCTACATTCACTCCTTGAATAGTGACCAGACACAAAGGCTCTTTGGTGCAGCGAAAGTCAAGAACCAGTTCCTTGGTTTTGTTGATGTTAACATACAGACAATTCTTCCTGTACCAAGAAACAAACTTTGTCCCTTGACTCCTATACTCGTTTCTCATCCTATTTATCAATACACACCATAAGGGCAGAATCATCTGAGAATTTCTGCAAGTGACATGACCTGATGTCATAATTGTAGTTGGAGGTGTACAGAGTGAAGAGAAAACGAGACAGGACTGTTTCTTGTGGTGGTCCAGTGTTGCTCGCATCTGTATTAGAGACGGCCATTAAGCCTCATAAACTGTGGGCTCCCAACAGACAGTTCATTATCCAGGACACCATAGGCTTATCCCCCTGCATATCTCTTAGCTTACTACTTAACAGGGATGGCTGCATGGTACCAAAGGCATTGGAGAAATCAAAAAACAATCCTCACAGTGTTGTGAGCTTTGTACAGGTGAGAATAAGCCTTATCGAGCAGATAGATAATTGCATCCTCCACTCCAGTCTTTGTCCTATAGACAAACTGCAGTGGGTCCAGGTGGTCTACAACAAGAGAACTTACATAGTTCAGGATCAGTCTCTAAAAGGTCTTCGTGATTTGAGACGCAAGTGCCATTTGTCCTTAGTCATTAGGCAAAGAGTTGCCAGACTTCTTTGGAACAGAAACAATGCAGGATGTTTTCTACAGGAGTGGCATTTTCTGAAAACTAAGGGACAAGCTGAAGAGGTGACAGAAGACACCACAAAGTCGGTCAGCACAGGCCTTAAGAACCCCGAGGACTGACTCCATCCATTCCCACAGCTTTTCGTGTATGTTGCTTCCTTAGTTGTCTCCTTATTTGGTCTTCAGTTATGGACAGTACACACCGATGGTCAGAGGTGGACTAGTCACGCCATTCCAGTTGATGTGGTAGGAGTTGTTGATGTAGTAGGGACAGTGTGGGAAGACTGGTCATTACAAGAAGGTGGGAATGGAATGGAAAATCTATTTAAAAATTGCTTCAGGTAGTTAGCTTTGTCCACAACCCCTTCTAGCACAGAGCCCTGGATTGCTTGGGTCTAGCAATTAGCATTCCAGACATCCTTTATGTTATTCCGAGTAAGGTTGTTTTCTGTTTCAGCTCTGCAAGCTTCCTTTTCTTCATGTAGCTTTTTTTAAGCACCTGCTGTATGTTGTTCAGAACCTCTTTGTCACAGGAGTTGAATTCTCTCTTTTTCTCATTCAGGAGACCTTTTAGCTCTTTACTATTTCAGGGCTTAGTGTTTGGAAAGCAACACATTGTCTGTGGGTGCCTGTGTGTTGGCAAAGAAGTAAATACAGTTTTTGATGCAGTGACAGCGTCCCTCAATATCGTCCCATGTGACTCGCACATCATTTCCCAGTCTGTCATTTGGAAGCAGTCATTCAGAGCCATTTCAGCCTCTAGGCTCCACTTCTTCACTGTTCTGGTGATAACAGGTTGCTGTTTAATAACAGGCTAGTAGCTAGGAATAAGAGGAATCATGTTGTAATCAGATTTGCCTAAAGGAGCCAGTAGATTACACAAAGGTATTTTAAATAAATATTTAAATACAGAAGGTTCAGCTTGTTATTTCTTTGAGTAGAACTTTGTCATCATTCCTTTAATAGTTACATGGTTGAAATCATCACATATTACAACTGCAAATTTTAAATTGCATATTAATCAGATTACCAAGACAGCATTTTTTCACTTAAGGAATACAGTAATCCCTCCTCTATCGTGGGGGTTGCATTCCAGACCCCCATGCGAAAGGTGAAAATCCACGAAGTAGAAACCATATGTTTAAATGGTTATTTTTATATTGTCATGCTTGAGTCATAGATTTGCACAGAAACACAGGAGGTTGTAGAGAGACAGGAACTTTATTCAAACACTGCAAACAAACATTTGTCTCTTTTTCAAAAGTTTAAACTGTGCTCCATGACAAGACAGAGATGACAGTTCCGTCACACAATTAAAAGAATGCAAACATATCTTCCTCTTCAAAGGAGTGCGCATCAGGAGCAGAGAATGTCAGAGAGAGAGAGAGAAAAAAGCAAACAAAAATCAATAGGGCTGTTTGGCTTTTAAGTATGCGAAGCACTGCCGGACAAAGCAGCTGCAAGGATGTACAATGTAAAGGTAGTCTTTCAGCATTTTTTAGAGGAGCGTCCGTATCCTCTAGGCCAGTGTGCGAACAGCCCCTCTGCTCACACCCCCTCCATCAGGAGCAGAGAATGTCAGAGAGAGAGAGAGAGACAGAGAAAAACAAACAATCAAAAATCAATACGTGCCCTTCGAGCTTTTAAGTATGCGAAGCACCGTGCGGGAAGCATGTCGCTTGACAAAGGGGCTGCACAGAAGGGAGCAACGTGAAGGTAATCTTTCAACATTTTTAGACGAGCGTCCGTATCGTCTAGGGGTACGAACAGCCCCCCTGCTCACACCCCCTCCGTCAGGAGCAGAGAATGTCAGAGCAAGAGAGAGAGAGAGAGAAAAGCAAACAATCAAAAATCAATACGTGCTGTTTGATCTTTTAAGTATGCGAAGCACAGTGCGGGAAGCATATCGCTTGACAAAGCAGCCATATGTAAGCCCAGCAAGGAAGACAGCAATGCGAAGGTAATCTTCCAGCGTTTTTTGAGAAGCGGCCGTATCCTCTAGGGGTTCGAACAGCCCCCGTGCTCACAATATATTTGAGGAGTTTTATTTAATACGTAATACGCGCTCTGGTTGGGAAGCTTCTCAGCCATCTGCCAATAGCGTCCCTTGTATGAAATCAACTGGGCAAACCAACTGAGGAAGCATGTACCAGAAATTAAAAGACCCATTGCCCGCAGAAATCCACTAACCAGCAAAAAATCCGTGATATATATTTAAATACTAGCAAAATACCCGCGCTTCGCAGCGGAGAAGTAGTGTGTTAAAGAGGTTATGTAAACATATATATACATAAACATATATACTTATATACAGTGGTGTGAAAAACTATTTGCCCCCTTCCTGATTTCTTATTCTTTTGCATGTTTGTCACACAAAATGTTTCTGATCATCAAACACATTTAACCATTAGTCAAATATAACACAAGTAAACACAAAATGCAGTTTTTAAATGATGGTTTTTATTATTTAGGGAGAAAAAAAATCCAAACCTACATGGCCCTGTGTGAAAAAGTAATTGCCCCCTTGTTAAAAAATAACCTAACTGTGGTGTATCACACCTGAGTTCAATTTCCATAGCCACCCCCAGGCCTGATTACTGCCACACCTGTTTCAATCAAGAAATCACTTAAATAGGAGCTGCCTGACACAGAGAAGTAGACCAAAAGCACCTCAAAAGCTAGACATCATGCCAAGATCCAAAGAAATTCAGGAACAAATGAGAACAGAAGTAATTGAGATCTATCAGTCTGGTAAAGGTTATAAAGCCATTTCTAAAGCTTTGGGACTCCAGCGAACCACAGTGAGAGCCATTATCCACAAATGGCAAAAACATGGAACAGTGGTGAACCTTCCCAGGAGTGGCCGGCCGACCAAAATTACCCCAAGAGCGCAGAGACGACTCATCCGAGAGGTCACAAAAGACCCCAGGACAACGTC